>NC_056743.1:1414791814-1414931814 GCF_019279795.1 Protopterus annectens
TTTTAGCTGTCCTCCATATTTTTAGTGCTGCTAGGCCTAGTTTTGTGGGTACTTTTCCAAGATGTAGAAATTAAGTATAACTTTCCCAACTTGTTTTCCTGCTTGTTAGCTGTTATTTCCTTCCCCTTTGCATTAAATGTTTTATATCACATTAAATATATACAAGTAACTTGTGTAGCCCTATAGTAAGTTTGCACATCCAGAGCTGTTAATGTCCTTCTAAATCACTGTTGCAGTATTCTTTATAATAGGGATCCCCTGCCAAAGGCAACCTGACATCCAGTCAGTATACCAAAGCCTTTAGGTTGTAATGGGTATGCCATACGTCACACGTATATGCCTCATGCATGGCATAGGGCATAAAGGTGATGTCCAGATGTACCATCCTTAGAACTTCTTTGCTGCTAGTCTGAATGCCCGTTCATCTCCTTGTTACCAAACAGCTTTCAGATAAGTGCCCCATTGAGGGTTTTGATTTTCTTTTCTTTGTTTTGCCTTGTTCTGGTTGTTGGTTTTATGTCATTCAGAAAGGGTAATGCCAATATGGGAGACAGATTCCCCATAAAGATCATCACGAGCAGTGTTTATTCTGTTTAGGCACTTCCCATGACCATATGTCTTGTGAGATTTATCAAGCTTTCATCCCTAAGACATTGCATAGTCATCTTTTTTCCTTTGCAATTTACCTAGAGAACCAGTGACGTAAACTGTTAGCTAAAGACAGTAAGGAAGGATCTTGCCAGCCCAAGGGTCAGCCTACTGAGAAGAAAAAGACCAAGAAAGTTCAGTCGGATTCTTCAGCTATACCGCCTCTGCAGGGTGTCTCTCTTGAGGCAGGTGAAAGCCCAGATGATCATTCAGTCTCCTTTTCAGATTCCTCTGCCGTGACTGTTTCAGAGTCCAACATGGATCTGACTCCACATATGTCCATTGTTACTGAAGGGCCTAGGGGTATTCCTCAGATATTAGTAAGGGAAGAGGTTCCTTCTACCATTATAGAGTGTTGTCAGGGGTCAGAGCCTCCTAAATTGTGCAAGACTGATGTCCCATTTAAAAAGAAGCAGAAGAATAAACTCATTTTGCCTGCTCCAAAAGATCCTCAGAGTGAACGGCAAAACTTCACTCAAGGTCTGTTCAATGCCCTGATGGCTCTGAAGCCTCCACAGGGAGTTTCTGTTCCTGCTCCTCCCTGGTCTTCTACCCCTCTTAAGAGGCCAAGAGTGCAGGATTCCTCTGATGAGGATGCTGATTCTGATGACGTGTCACTTTCTTATTCCTCTCAGATTCCCTGTCCATTAGACTATGGTTCTGAGGAGCAAGAGTCTGTCAGTCCTGACTCACCTTTTGTGGACATTTCATTTGGGGATACTATTTCTAGGATGATGGAATTTTTCAAATGGGACTGTGTTCAGGTGTCTGATGTTCAGAAGAGGTACTAATAGCTTTTGCAGATGGAGTCTGCTGTTCCTTCTGTTTTTGCTGCCCTGTTGGATGGTTTTTCCACTGCTTCTCAGACTCCTGATTCCAGACCCCTGCTCCCAGGAAACCTGATAGGTTTTATAAACTGCCTGATGACTACATGTTCCTTTATAAGTGTCCCTGTACGGACACTTCTTTGGTGTCATTGACTTCTGATAAGCTCGCCAAATTCTTGCCTTACTAAGTTGCTTCCCTGTGATAAAGACAGCAGAACCATGGAGAGGCTAGTTAGGAAGGTGTATACCCCTGCTATCTTAGCCTTTAGGGCTGTGAACTATCAGACACATATGACCAGGTATGTCTTGGCTCTTCTGTCTCAAGCCTGTCAAGCCATTTCAGATCTTCCTGATTCTGATGGGAAGACCCTTGCTCTTGCCTTGCTAGGGATTTCCTCCCAAGTCACTCACCATTCCATTAAATGCAGCTATGATGTAGCTGATGCTTCATCTAGGGCTGCTGCTTTTGGATCTGTCTTGAGGAGGTATTCCTGGCTCAGGCTTCAGCCTTTTCTTGATGATATAAAGGCTTCTATGGATAATAAGCATTTGTTTAATGCTGCTGCTGCAGAGTTATTTAAGTCTCTCCAAGAAAAGGGTGAGGCCTTACAGGAGTTGAAGCATATCTTTGTTTCACCTGTTCCCAAGTTTCAGAGGAATTACCCTAACAAGCCTGATTTTGTCCGTAGACAGTCTTGCCCTCCCCCAAAGGGAAAAAGAGTGGTAGAAGGGCTCCCCCTGCTAAGGCTACACAAACTGCTTCTACTCAGAAGCCTCCTTTTCCTGACAAACCAGGTGCTGTCTGATTATCCTTGCCCTGTTCTTCTCATTCATATTCCTCTTTCTCTATGTCTTTTCCTGTCCCTACCTTTCTGGTTAAAAATCATCCAGGACTCCTGAGTTCTTTCCATCATACGCCAGGGTTATTACATGGTGTGGAAATCTCTTTCCCAATTTTTGTTCATTCCTCAGCCTCCTCAGGAACAAATGCCCTTTTCATCCAGAGGTGCTTCAGGGCCTATTGGCTTAAGGAACAATTCAAGAAGTTCCAACTCCTCAGATGGGGAAGGGATTTTATTCCAGAATATATTTGGTCTCCAGAAAAGAAGGCACCCGGAGACCTATTCTGGATCTTTCTCAACTAGACACCTTTTTGAAGGTCATTTCTTTCAGATGCTGTCCCTTCAAACCCTGTTTCCTCTGCTGCTTCTGCAGACTTTTCTCATTTCTCTAGGTCTCAAGGATGCTTGTCTAAACATTCCTCTTCATCCCCTTTTCAGGAAGGTTTTACATTTCTCTGTTGATTCCTGGCATTTTCAGTTATGTGCTTTGCTGTTTGGCCTCTATAATGCCCCATGGGTCTTCACTAAATGTCTCTCTCCTGTGATAGTTTTTTGAAAGTTAAAGGGGGTACAGGTCTTTCTCTACCTGGATGATCTGCTTCAGGTCTCCTCAACAGATGTTTTACTTCAGCACCTCCACTTTGCCATTTTTCTCCTGCAAAGCCTGGGGTTTACTGTAAATTTCCAAAAATCATTCCTGACTCCTTCTGAGGATCATGTTTTTGTAGGGTACAGGCTATAGACTGTTCCCAATGCTGGCATCCCTGACTCCTCCTTTTCCAGAGCTTTACCTCTGATTGCTTTCTTTCAATCCCGTTTTCCTCCAGTTACAGCCAGGGAGTTTCTGAAGGCTCTGGGTTACATGGCTTCCACAATTCTTATGCTTCCTCTGGCCAAGCTCCATATGGGAAAGCTCCAGTGGTTTTTAAAATCAGTCTGGCTTCAACATTCCCATCCTTTAGATTTCCTAGTTCTTCTTTTTCAGTGCGTGAAGCTGGAACTTCAGTGGTTGATTCATCAGTTGTCCCTCAACCCAGGGCTTCCTTTTCAACCTGCAGCCCCCTCTCATGAACTTTCATGAGATGCCTTGGACGTGGGGTGGACGTGGGGGGCCTCCTTTTGCCTTCTAAAATTCTATTCAACAGAAGTTAGAACACATCAGTGCTAAAGAGACAAGAGCTCTTCTACTAGCTCTTCAGGCTTTTCATTCTCTTTTCTTTCCAGGGCCCCTCAAGATTCTCACAGACAATACCACAATGATGTGGTTTGTCAACACAAGGGGGTGTCTAGGTCTTATCCTCTATGCAGGTTAGCCCTTTAAGCTTGGGAGCTAGCCATCAAGTATAAGGTGAATCTTCAGGCAGTTTACGTTCACTCAGATCAGAACATAGTGGCAGATTCTTTGAGCAGGTCCATAACACAATACCACAAGTAGATGCTTCACAGGAATGTGTTTCTGGACATTGTCCACCAGATGGCTACTCCTCAAGTACAGTTTTTTGCCTTCCCTCTGAACAGACAACTTTCTATGTTTTGTGCCATAATCTCATGCCTCTGGTCTGGAAGGTAGACACCCTCTTTTTTCTTGGAAGACAACGTTTATTTATGCCTTCCCTCCCCTTGCTCTCATTCTGAAAGTCATGTTCAAGATAAAACAGGATGCTCCCAAAATCTTGCAGGTGACTCCCTTTTGGCCCAGACAGCAATGTTTCCCTCTTCTTCTGCATGTTATAAAACAAATAATAAGTAACCATAAGCTGGGATTCCATAAGACCCTTAATACAAGATTACAAATAAATGTATTATGAATAATAATACACACCAATTAAGTGCTTTAATCTTTAGAAAAACAGGACTTCGTCAGAATCACCACTAACCGCCTAAAAAGTGAATTTCAAACTGATCTGTGCTTTAAAAAGTTTAAATTGCATTTGCCTTCTGCTTTTTACAGTTTTTGCACTTGTTTTATATCAATTTAAGTTGTTTTTGTATTGTATAACTGTTGTAGGCTACACACTAAAGTGCGCTAGCCTGTTTATAGCATTTACAGTGTTTTCTGTGTGTTTTTCTGCTGTTTCCTGAAAAAAAAACCCGCCTTTGCTGAAATAGATTAGTCCAGATTTCAGGTTTTGCTGAATTCCGGACTGTGGTATAGTTTCCTGTGTTGCCCATATCCTTACTTGGATAGGAGGAAGCTTCTCTTTTCACCAGTGAGAGTGGGGAGCTTTGAGCAGCCTATTCATCCCTGGAGGAGTGGTCTCAGCCCTGAAACTAATAGCTTATTGGCCGTTTTGGGTCATTTCCTATCTCTCTCAGTTTCCCTGCTTTAAAAATCGCATTTGCGCAGTTTTGCATGAATTTGCGAATAGAGCAGCATCGGACAGTGCCGCTTAAACGGGTTTAAACTATTCCCGACTCCACAAAGTCTGCTCTTCACTTTTTCCCTTAGAACTGTTCTAAATCTCAAAGTAAGCACTCTATTTTCATTCTAAGCCCTGCAGTTGCTTGTATAAGTAATCTTATAAGTAAGCACTAATAAACTAAAGCACTACACCCTCTTATACTCCCTTAAAGTACTTGGCTCCTTATTGGTCCTTTTTGATCAGTCAAAAAGTAGTTCCTTATACTATTCTGGCATGTCCAAAAGTCAGTTTCGGGTTTACTCTCCAGTCCAGCTGGTGAATCTGGGAATCTTGAGGCAATGTTACAACTGCCTTATGCACACAGACCACCCTCTCCTCCTCCCAACAAGCTCAAATATACGTGACAGATGCAGCTATATAGCCAAACTGGAGGCTAAGCTCTCTCAACCCAGTACTGGCGCAGTCAGTCAGGCGGAGAAGGTAACCACACACACCACAAATCCAGTCTCACATAGACCTATCGCAACAGCAAACCAAACACATAAACACACAAAAACATACTCGGAGGCTCTAAATAAAAATCTTCCCAAGCAGCAAAGACCTCCAAAGCAGACATCCAAACAACCGCTACCCCACAACAATACCCACGTATCACATAGTTCACAAAATCAGTGTGCCACACAGTCACAGCCCTTAAGGCTAAACAACACACCAAATACACTTGTAATAGGTGACTCTATTGTCAGACACACTGACGTCCCACTCACCAGGCTGAACAAGGAGAAGGTCACTGTAAGCTGCCTGTCAGGTGCCAGGATCCACCACATAACACAAGCACTCAGGTCACTCAAAAGCAAGTACAAATATGACTCCGTCATTGTCCATGCTGGTGTGAATGACCTGAGACGTACCTGCCTGGACTACATGAAAAGAGACATAGAGGAGCTCTCTGATCATGAAGCCCAGGCCGGTATGACTGTGACCTTGAGTAGCATCTTACCCTCACCAAGAATGATGCCACAGTATAAAGACAAAATGATCAATTTTAACAATTGGCAAAAGTATTGGTGTCATTCAAAGGGGATCCAGTGTCTGTCAGCCTGGGATGACATGCTCGACAAGCCACTTTGCTTCGCTAGGGACGGCTTGCACCTGTCACCCATGGGCTTTTGAATATTGGCTAAGACTCTTGCCACCCCAATAGTGCCTTTTTTAGGCAAGGCTCAAAAGACAAACCCACCTCCATAGACAACACAAGGAAAAAGAAACTAAGGGTAATGCTGTTCAACGCCAGAAGTCTAACCCTCAAGATGCATGCACTCGAGGCTCTCCTCAGTATGGAGAATATCGATATCTGTGCAGTAACAGAAACCTGGTTCAAGGCTCCTGAGAGCACCCCAGCGCTACCAGGTTATACCTCATACCATGCTTTTCGGCCCCAAAACTCGGACCGAACCACAAAAGGAGGGGGAGTATCCATATTCATCAAATATACCCACACCTCCAGGTTAGTGGCACTGCACGAAGCATCTGAGACCATCCATGTGCAACTAACAGTGGGCAAAACTGCCTTTCAGTTTGTAGCCTGCTACAGACCACACACCCAAACAAAGGAACCCCACTCAGCTTTCCTGAGAACACTGGAGAATATGAAGGTCTCTCCAAACACCATCATATTGGGTGACTTCAACTACCCAAACATAAACTGGGAGCACTTGTAGAAAATCCAAACAAATAGAACCAGTAAAACTAAACAAGACAAACCAATTCAACTGCAGAACACTGGTTTATTAGTGCTAGTTTAAAAATACGGCATAACAGTAACAAGTACTAAGCGCTTTCATCCATAAAATATACCGGGCATCATCAGAGTACAAACACTATAACAATAACTTCCATTTAAATAGATGCAGCAATTAATTAATTAATTAAATAATTAAATAATGACTAATAAAAAAAACAATTATAATTAATTTAACAACCATTTGTACATACCTCATTATAAACCCTAAAAACTACCTTTAAAAAGACTGCCTATATCAATGGTTATAATGCCAAGACTTGTTAAACACATTTTAACAAAAAATAAGCATTCACATAAAATGCAATTGACAATATCTTAAAAATTATATGTATAACAATTACTTATAATAAAAAAACTCTAGAAATGTAAAAAAAGTATGGTTAAAAACAATAAAATAAATACATCCATTAATTGTCTAAAATAGGTCATTGAATAATTATGATTAAATAAATTGTGATTTATGTCTAAGTATACTGGCTATAGAAATATAGTCATAGATACCTGGATGAATACTTGCATTAAGTCTTAGTTGCCATAGACATTCTTTAACTTCTAATAATGTCTTGTCATCACCTCCTTTATTGTTATTGTAAGGTATTCTATCTATCACGAAGAATAAAAACCTTTTGAAATTGTCACCTTACACTATGTGTGTAAAGGGCACTAGTGTCTTTTTTCTTTTTTATGTCTCTAACATGTTCTCCTATTTGATCTTTAAGTTTTCTAATGGTTTTCCCCACATAGTAGGCTGAACATGATGAACAAGTAGCAAGATAAACTACCCTGGGCATCTGATAGTTTTTCCAAAGTTATGAACTACTACGTAGGGTCCGTCATTAATATATTTACATGTGTGACATGTACCACCTTTACCCATCTTGGACTTTAAGTAAATATTCTTACTATATGTTGCTTCATAGTATTCTTTTAAATTCATGCCTCTACTGTAAGTGATTTTAGGCCATAAACCAAGAATGTTGATACATTCATCATTGTTCAAAATCACACTAGCCCAACTCTCTCGTACAGTATTGACAATTTTCATAGAGACTTCGTTAAAGGGAATAACAAACATATAATTTCCAATTATTGGTCTATTCTCACATAAGGTATTTGGAATTCCAAACTTTATAATAGGTTGATAAATTTGCTGTCTTTTCATCTGTATCTCAGCACTTACTTTATCAATCAAATCCTTTGGATATCCTCTATCTAAAAACATACTTGACAATATTTTGATTTCATCACAAAAAAACGTGTCTTCACTAATTATTCTTGAGAGCCTAACCATCTGCCCTTTGATTAAATTCTTCTTTTGATAGTAGGGGTGGCAACTGTCAAAATGTAGGAAAGAATTGGAATGTGTTTTTTTCCGGAAAATACTAGTTTCTAACCTATTCTTGTTTTTATACAGTAATATATCAAGATACTCACAGTAATTGTCATATATCTTGCTAGACATCGGTAAAATTTTTATTAATTTAAAACTTTTTACTAGAAAACTTAATTTAAGGATGTTTTTTAAGAATAACAAAGGTACTCAGAATGATAACCATTATTTTACTTTAAAAAGACATAGCACATTTATACCCCCTCAAAACCCTATTATTCAAGTGTTTGAGAGGTTGTGTGATACTCAGATACGCAGAATAGTGAAGAACGAAAAAATAACATCATATAACTTAACCACAGCCAAAAAATTTTGCCTGAAGGAATTAACAACAACAGATAAATATAGGGTTATGAAGCCCGATAAGGGTGGTGGTGTGGTTGTTATGACTAAGGATGATTACTTCAATAAAATGACCATAATGTTAAGTGATAACACCACTTATGAAAAGGTTTTGAAATATGAAATGCACAGGGCCTATACTAAGTTGGATTGGATTTTGTATGAATATCTGATGGATGGTGTCATTACTAAGGATGAATACAACTTTTTAAATGTATAAATACAAAATAAGAAAATCACTGGGAACTGCTGCTGTACGAACACAATAAATATTTATTAAAACACTGAGAGTAAAAAACAAAGTGAGCGCTTTCGGGCTAAACCCTTCGTCAGACAAAAGTGCTCTTACAAACATCACATTTTTAAAAAATACTTACACCAATCAGTATTCAGAAAAAACCCGCCTTTTTCTGTGGGTTGTCTTAATTCAAACAATTCAATTAATAATTAAAGGTACATACTACTGCTGATGTGTATTCAATAAAATAAAATAAAAAATTCAATAAAAAGCACGCCTATTTTTGAGAGTGGGTTTCAGGGGTACCATGTCATTCAGCCCTGGTTTAACATGGGCTGTTAGGTCTAAAATCCATTGTGATTCTATGGCCTCTGTTTTCAACCTGATATCACCACCTTTCTTGTTAAGAAATACATTAGCAATCACCCTGAATTTAAAATTATGTGTTGGGTGATCCTTAACATGATTATATAGTGCATTGTGCTCATCACAATTCCTAATGAAGCCTACTATGTCACTCAGGACTTTTTAGATGTTACCATTGAACTTACATCTGAAGGTTTTAGTTCAAAACTATTTAGAAAAGAGAGCTGGAAGAATTCCTTACTCTCTTTTGATAGTATGCATCCTAGGTTCACTTTTTCCAATATAGTGGAAGGACAGGTGGGCAGGATATCTAGGCTTAGTTTGATGGATGATCAATTTGAGAAGGAGGTAGTGAATTTGAAGAAGTGTTTTCAGGATAGGGATATAGACATGATTTAGTGGAAGCAGCAGCCATAAGAGGCAGTGAGAATAGGAAAGGGAAATATAAGCCATGGCTTAGTATAGACACAAGGTCAGAAAGTAATGACAGCAGTCAGAATGGCTATAAGAATAATGATAGGAATAAGGACATGAAACCTAGAGTGACTTTGACCTATGGGAGTAACATTCAAGGGGTATGTGACATCATTAAGAGGAATTGGAATATCATTACAAGTGATAGGAACCTGAGTGACATAGTAGGGGAAGTCCCGCAGTTCAGTTATAAGAGGAACAAGAATCTGAAGGATATACTTTGTCGAGATAGGGGCAATAATGATGTCACATGCTTACCTAGGTCCCAGGGCACTGTGCCATGTGGTAGTTGTAAGGCCTGTGAATATATAAATAGGGAGACAGTTTTTATACATCCGTCAACAGGGAAGAGTTTTACATTTAGGGGGAAAGCTACCTGTAGGACCACCAATGTGGTATATATGGCAGGATGTACATCATGTCAAGGATATTATGTTGGCAAGACCAACAATATGTTAAAGACCAGGATCCTGCAACATTTAGGCTCCATTAGGAATTGTGATGAGCACAATGCACTATATAATCATGTTAAGGATCACCCAACACATAATTTTAAATTCAGGGTGATTGCTAATGTATTTCTTAACAAGAGAGGTGGTGATATCAGGTTGAAAACAGAGGCCATAGAATCACAATGGATTTTAGACCTAACAGCCCATGTTAAACCAGGGCTGAATGATATGGTACCCCTGAAACCCACTCTCAAACATAGGCGTGCTTTTTATTGAATTTTTTATTTTATTTTATTGAATACACATCAGCAGTAGTATGTACCTTTAATTATTAATTGAATTGTTTGAATTAAGACAACCCACAGAAAAAGCGGTTTTCTGAATACTGATTGGTGTAAGTATTTTTAAAAATGTGATGTTTGTAAGAGCACTTTTGTCTGTGAAGGGTTTAGCCCAAAAGCGCTCACTTTGTTTTACTCTCAGTGTTTTAATAAATATTTATTCAGCAGCAGTTCCCAGTGATTTTCTTATTTTGTATTTGTTGATAATTGGAAGCACTGGGATTAGGCTAAGCACTAGCTTTCTTCTTGGTTGAACTTTTTAAATGTGGAACATCCTATGACTCCATCCATCTTTGGTATCCCCAAAATTCATAAAAATGTTCACAATCCACCTTTTAGACCAATAGTATCTGCCAGAGGGTCCAAAACTGAGGCTATGGCTTCTTTTATAGATTTTCATTTTAAAGAAGTATTAACAAAATTGGACCACATAGTAAAAGATTCCTGGCATTGCCTGGATAAAATAAGAGATAATTTTGTTGAGATCAACCCTGAAATGTTTATGATTACTATTGATATTGTAAGTCTTTTTACCGTAATTCCCCATAAGTTGGGTATAGAAATGTTTGAGGCCAGCTTATTAAAATTTGGTGCATTAAGTAATGACAAATGTAAATTTCTAAGGGAATTGATGGAACTAGTACTTGAAAATAACTATATTTTTCTAAATGGTGAATATTTTAGACAAAAAACCGGGGTAGCTATGGGGGCAAGATGTGCTCCTATCTATGCCAATCTTGTCTTAGCCTTTTGGGAGACACAAACGGTTTTTACTTCTTGTTACTGGGCTGATATTGCTCTTTATCTGAGGTTCCTGGACGATATCTTGATTTTTTGGAAGGGGACAAGAGAAAGATTTTTAGAATTTGAATTACTTCTTAATACTACATCTAGTTTTTTAAGTTTTACTAGCAAGATATATGAGAATTACTGTGATTATCTTGATATATTACTGTATAAAAACAAGGATAGGTTAGAAACTAGTATTTTCCGGAAAAAAACACATTCTAATTCTTTCCTACATTTTGACAGTTGCCACCCCTACTATCAAAAGAAGAATTTAATCAAAGGGCAGATGGTTAGGCTCTCAAGAATAATTAGTGAAGACACTGTTTTTTGTGATGAAATCAAAATATTGTCAAGTATGTTTTTAGATAGAGGATATCCAAAGGATTTGATTGATAAAGTAAGTGCTGAGATACAGATGAAAAGACAGCAAATTTATCAACCTATTATAAAGTTTGGAATTCCAAATACCTTATGTGAGAATAGACCAATAATTGGAAATGATATGTTTGTTATTCCCTTTAACGAAGTATCTATGAAAATTGTCAATACTGTACGACAGAGTTGGGCTAGTGTGATTTTGAACAATGATGAATGTATCGACATTCTTGGTTTATGGCCTAAAATCACTTACAGTAGAGGCATGAATTTAAAAGAATACTATGAAGCAACATATAGTAAGAATATTTACTTAAAGTCCAAGATGGGTAAATGTGGTACATGTCACACATGTAAATATATTAGTGACGGACCCTACGTAGTAGTTCATAACTTTGGAAAAACTATCAGATGCCCAGGGTATTGCAATTGCAATACAAAAATGGTAGTTTATCTTGTTACTTGTTCATCATGTTCAGCCTACTACGTGGAGAAAACCATTAGAAAACTTAAAGATCGAATAGGAGAACATGTTAGAGACATAAAAAAGAAAAAATACACTAGTGCCCTTTACACACATAGTGTAAGGTGTGACAATTTCAAAAGGTTTTTATTCTTCGTGATAGATAGAATACCTTACAATAACAATAAAGGAGGTGATGACAAGACATTATTAGAAGTTAAAGAATGTCTATAGCAACTAAGACTTAATGCAAGTATTCATCCAGGTATCAATGACTATATTTCTATAGCCAGTATACTTAGACATAAATCACAATTTATTTAATCATAATTATTCAATGACCTATTTTAGACAGTTAATGGATGTATTTATTTTATTGTTTTTAACCATACTTTTTTTACATTTCTAGAGTTTTTTTATTATATGTAATTGTTATACATATAATTTTTTAAGATATTGTCAATTGCATTTTATATGAATGCTTATTTTTTGTTAAAATTTGTTTAACAAGTCTTGGCATTATAACCATTGATATAGGCAGTCTTTTTAAAGGTAGTTTTTAGGGTTTATAATGAGGTATGTACAAATGATTGTTAAATTAATTATAATTGTTTTTTATTAGTCATTATTTAATTATTTAATTAATTAATTGCTGCATCTATTTAAATGGAAGTTATTGTTATAGTGTTTGTACTGTGATGATGCCCGGTATATTTTATGGATGAAAGCGCTTAGTACTTGTTACTGTTATGCCGTATTTTTAAACTAGCACTAATAAACCAGTGTTCTGCAGTTGAATTGGTTCGTCTTGTTTAGATAAACTGGGAACACTACTCAAGCCCCAACACCCTCGCCCAATGCTTCCTAGAATTTATAAACTCAAATGCTATGGAACAACTGGTCACCACTCCCACAAGAGGGGAAAACATATTGGACCTGATCATCACCAACATGGGGACTGTATGTTCCATACCAGAGATATACCCCTCATTGGTAAGATCTGACCATAAATTAATCTCACTGGACATCCATATCCCGTCCCCACCCCCAGCCAAGGAAACCACGGGGAAGAACTTCCCAATAGCAAACTTCAAACTTCTCAAAACTGAGGTGGAATCCTTCAAATCCCCCGGGCCAGTGGAAAATACGGCCCAAACCACAGAATTCTTTACAAACGCATTCTGTGGACACCTACAGGAATGCATGGATCGTGCTATCCCAAATAAAACCAAGACTCACTCCTCCAAATGCAGGAGACCTGTCTGGTGGACCCCAGCCATAAATAAGCTATACAACAGAAGGAGGAAGCTACTACATGATAGAGCAAAATCCCAAAAAGGGAAGGCATCTCTGATCAGTACTAGCAAGAAACTACGATCCCTCATAAAAGTATCTAAGGCCAGCTTCGAAAGAAAAATTGCACAAGACGCTAAAGATAATCACAAGGCCTTCTTTAGTTATGTCAGGAACCTAGGTGGCAACTCCCAGATATGCTCTGAGTTAGTGCAAAATGACAAAAAATACACTGAACCCACAGACATTGCCAACATCCTGGCAGACAGGTTCAGTGCAAACTCCCCCCCCCCCCCAAAAGAGCAAATGTCTATCCCAACAGAGTGTAACCTCCCTGACATCACAGATGAGAGCTGCCCTCTCCAAAGCAAAAAAAAACAGTATCAATGGGACTGGACGGTGTCCCGGGCTGCGTCTTACACAAGCTCCAAGAAGAACTGAACCCTCACATAAAGTCACTGTTCAATCTCAGCCTTACTACAGGATATGTACCCAAGGAATGGCGTACAGCAACAGTGGTCCCACTCCACAAAGGTGGTGCCACAACGGACCCCAGAAACTATCGCCCTATAAGCCTGAGTAGCCTGGTCTGCAAAGCTATGGAGTGTATCATCATGGAACTCATAAACAAAGACATTGGAAACCTCCAAACACTGGATCCTACCCAATTCGGCTTTGTTAAGGGCAGATCTTGCCTCTTGAACCTGGTCGACTTCTTTGAAACAGTCACCAAGGCCATAGATGAAGGGAAGGTAGTCCACACAGCCTACCTGGACTTCGCAAAAGCCTTCAACACAATACCCCACTCGGGCATTATAAATATGCTCACCAGCTTAAATATCAACTGCTATGTCACAAGATGGGTTGCAAACTGGCTCAGGGATAGAACCCACATGGTCAGAATTGCAGGTGCCATGTCAGACTCTAAACCAGTTACAAGTGGCGTCCCACAAGGCTCAGTCCTGGGACCTCTCTTGTTCGGTATATATTTCTCTGAGGTACAGGCTAACACGGGAGGACTATGGCTGACCAAGTTCACAGATGACTGCAAACTGGGTGCCATAATTGACTCGCCGACTGACACAAGCATCCTCCAAAAGGGTCTCACAGAGACGGATAACTGGTGCCAGAGCCATGGTCTAAAGCTAAATGCCAAAAAGTGCATAGTCATCCCCTTTTTGAAAAACAAAGTGCCCACAAATTACCACATAGGTGGTAATCCATTAAGTAAGGAAGAAGTAATTAGGGATTTGAGGACCCAAGTAGACAGCAATCTCTCCTTTGACAATCATGTTGCCAAAGTGGTTAGAAAGACCTTCTGTATAGCCCACCTTATCACGAAAGGGTTCACATCTAGATCAAGAGAGGTCATTGTGCCCCTCTACTCATCACTCATCAGGCCCATAATTGAATACAATGCCCCATTTGGGATGTACCTTACCCGACACCTGCAGCAACTGGAAAGACCCCAAAAGTACCTCACCAAGAGGATCAAGGGACTCAAACAGATGCCCTACGCAGTTAGGCTAAAGAAACTCCAGCTCTACTCAGTTGCTTACCACCTACTCAGAGGCGATCTGTGCCTGACGTATAAAGCCATGTCCAAACCAGAATTAATGGACATGCTCCACCTCAGGAAATCCAAATCCCTTAGAGCTACATGCTCCAGGGACTTAAACCTCAGAACAGAAATGAAAAGGACATGCTGGAGGGACAGATTCATATCCCAGAGGCTCCCCTCACTCTGGAACAAAATCCCAATCCATGTTATGCAGAGCCCCTCAATGACCCTCTTCAAGAGAAATCTTGACGAGTGGATGGGAGATCATAGGTTTACCCCTGGGATCTCTTCTGTGTCCCTAGTAGACAGAGGCACAGTAAACTAACCTTAAAAGGGCTATCTTCTGTGACCTACTATACAGAGGCACAGTCAACTAATCTAAAAGGGTGGCGAAAGCCAAACACACTCTGGCTAGGCTTATAAATGCCCTAGGGCAGATAGCCTAGTATCAACCTATGAACCTATGAATTACCCACCAACCCTTTTATAAATGAAGTGAACTAATTATAGCATCCATTAATTATTCAAACATACATCAAAGTGATACCACCCTCAACACAAGAAGTACTGATACATTCACTGTTCTGGTATTAAAAGTGCACATACTAAATAATTACATACTTATTAAAAATGGTTCATATTAAGAATTCTAAACTTTCTATCCATGCACTGAAATCTTGCAGCTCTTAAAATTGAGTGAATGGAAGTATGTTCATTCAACCCAGCTTTTGAGGTGGCTTGCAGCTTTAGCTGCCATCTCAATTCCTTATTTTCTAACATAGTCTTAACATCGCCACCTCTTGGGTTATACACAACATTATCAATAATGCCAAAAACAAACTTAGAGAACTTAGAACATACCTTGGAGTGTTTAAACAAAGCATTAGTGTCCTTCATGTGTTTAATATCATATAAATGCTTATAAATACGTTTCCGTAGAGCCCTTTCAGTTTTGCCAATATAAAAACAAAAACATCGAACGCATATAGCCATATAAGTCACCAATTTACTAGTACAATTCCCCCTAATAAAATGAACCTTTGACTTAGCATTATTTAAAGTTATACATGCAAATTCACATATGTATGGGCATCGGTTCCATGCCCCACATTTAATAGCATGTGAAACACTTTTGTCTCTCCTTGCATTGAAAGTATTACATTTGACTTTTAAAATCCTCCCAGTTTTATATATAAATGTTGGCCTGTCACCTACCATTTGTAAAATTGCAGGATTAGTTTTAGAAACACTCCATTTATTTATGAATATATTCTGAACGCTATCTGCCTGTATATTATATTGCAAGACCATAGCTCTTTCAAAAATCTTGTTGTTTGACACCTCTTCAGTTTCATCTCTCTTAAATTCAAGACCAGTTCATAAAAGAGGAATATATTTCTTCTCCCATTCATACTGTACATATTTTTTTAACTTTCTTTACTAAAATAGGGGGATAATTTCTATCCACAAACATTTGAGCAACTATATCTAATTCCCTCTCTAAATCATTCCTTTAGGAAGTCATTCTTGCTATTATAATTCATTGACCCTTAACAAGGCTTTTCTTTTGACTTAATAGGTAGCAACTGTTAAAATACTGATAGGAATTGCTAAAAGTGCTCTTCCTATAAACCTTGGATTTAAAACCATTTTCCATGTGTTCTGTGAAAGTATCCAAGTAATTAATTCCCTTATTGTTAAAATTATATGTAAATTCTATAAATTCAGAATATTTATTTAAAAACTCCACAAAATCTTATATTTTCTCTTCTGGACCTTCCCACATAATAAAAATATCATCCAGGAATCAAATGTAAAGGGCTACATAAGAAAAAAATGTTGAACTAAAAACTATTTGATTTTCCCACTCCAGCAATACTAGGTTGGCATATATGAGAGCACATGAAGCTCTCATAGCTACACTTATTTGTTTAAAAAATTCACCTTAAAAAAAATAAAATTGTTCTGCAACACTACAGACATCATTTCCTCCAAGAGACTAATTTAGTTTCTTGAAAAATGTGTGTATTTATAAAGACTATTTATAAAATATTCTATTCCTCTGTCTTTAGGTATGGATGCAAATAAATCTATTATATCGGTCGTAAGAAAAATTAAACCTTTAGACCAGGTATCCTGTGTAAGTCTCCCTAGAAAATCCCAAGAGTCTATCAAAAAAGTTGTGGTACCTGGCTGTAAATTTGTTTAAGCCGTCTATCAATAAAAACTGAAAATGAATAGATTTTGGAGCCGTTCGCTGCTACAATCAGCCTAAAAGTTTTTTTTATATATTTTTATGCACTTTAGGGATACTGAATAAAGTAGGAACTATAGGATTATCCACTTTTAAAGTTTTGTACAAATCATTAGTTATTCTTTGCTCAATAAGATATTCTTCCAACAGATAATCAGTCCTACAATATGCAATATTCATTTCGTTCTTAGAAACAGGTAGATAGGTATCCACATCATACAATAAATTAAATATAGCACTAACATAATCCAAGGAATTAAACAAGACCATACCCCCCCCCCCGGTCAGGTTTCATAATGCAAGTCATCATGTCATTCCTTAAATCTAATAACAACTTTTTCTACTTTTCAGTTGTTATCATAATAAGACTTTTTGTGATGGTTACTTAAGGAGTAAATCTCCTCAGTGACTGCTTTCTCAAAAACCTGTAATGTCGGATAAAGCAGGGGGTTAAAAGTACTTCTCCTTGTGAAATTGCCATCATCCTTTTGTTTTTCTACCCTTCTTTCATCATTAAAAAAAATAGACAAATTAAATTTCCTTAAAAATAATTTTAATTCTATTACAGTATTTGCTACATCCATTCTATTAGATGGTACAAAATTTACACCTTTCTGAAACAAGGTCAAATATTCTGTTGTAACACGTTTACCAGTGTAATTATATATGTGGTAGCTTGGTTAAAGAAAATCTTTTAAGTTTTTAATTGACTAATTGACTAATTGATCAATGATGTCATCTTATCTTGTATAAATGCTGGTGGGTAACCACTTTTTAATATTTTGTTCTGAAGAAGTCTAAATAAAGACGAAACTAGGTCAAATTCGTTTTTGTGGTGGTTTCAGTCCTCTAGTACCCATTGTCGGTTCCATTTTCTTTCCTTTCTATTCTCACCTGACTGCTTTGTCCAATAATTATACTGCTTAAAACCTTCTGACTTTTTTCTGTTTTGTGAGCACATAAGCTTCTCTTTTTGCATATTGCCCCAAATCCCTTTCCAACTTGTTATGCTTTCTAATAAAACCAACATTACATTTCTAATCCACATTTAAGATAGACTTATTGTAAAAATGTTCCCATTGTTCAAAAATGAAATCCTCTTTAATTTTAGTATCAAGTTGTTCTACTTCTTGAAAAAGGCTGTTAATGTTCATGTCATTATGCTTAATAATCTTACCCATTAATTGAAACCCATGTCTAACAAACATTAATATAAAATCATTATACATCTCATCATCATAATTTAGTCCAAATGGAAACTTAAAAGTTCTTAGTCTCTGTGTAACTCTATGAAATTCTATACATTTCTTTAAAAATTCATTGTCCATCTGCAAAGATTTTAACTTGAACATTTTTTTCTGCAACAAATTAATATGATCCTTAAGTGTCCAGTCACCAGTCTCTTCAGCTTGTTTTTCAGATGTATGCTGAATATTAACATTCTTCTTACAAACACCATTAAAAACAAAGTCCCTTTTTAATAAATCATTAAATGCAGCTGACACCATTCTGTTACAGTTTGTACCCCTATTAACTGTAGCATTAATGTTCATATTCATAACATTGCCTTCATGAAGAGTTTCCTTAATGACTACAGGAGTCCAGGAAACCCACTGTTAGGAAATCCTACTTGTCCAAATGAAAGAGGTTTTCTTTTTGGTGTCTTTCGCATAACCTAGATTAACTTACTGTAGATATCCCTTTGGTTCTCTCTTATTTGTGTGAATTGCTCAAAGCTGGGTTGTTCTATTCTTCTGTTAAGGTCCATCTTTCAGCTATCTCTGCTTGTCTGCCCCTTTAGTCTTAAATTTTGAGGCCAAACAGTTTCTTAAAGGCATCCTTCACATTAGGCCTCCCAGGAATCCTGTCCTTCCTTCCTAGGACCTTAGTTTTGTTTTAGAAAAATTGACTCAGGCTCCTTTTGACCCTGCTGCTTCAGCTTCCTTACATCATTGTTCTTGGAAAACTGTTATTCTTTTGGCCCTTACGTCTGCCAGATAGTGTCTGAGCTGCAAGCCCTTATGGCTGTTCCTCCTTTTTTAGTTTTCCATAAGGACAGGGTGACCCTTTGTACCAATCCTCCTTTTATGCCCAATGTGGTTAATGAGTTGTCTCTTAAAAAGTCTTTTCATTTTCCCACTTTATCCCTTCTCTGCCCTCTGCTAGTGAGAAGGCTTTGCACACCTTGGATTTGCCTATTATTTGTATAAGACTTAAGCTTTTCATAAATATGAACTTTTCTTTTCATCCTTGGTCTTTAGGTTTGGCTGTTTCCAAGCAAACCATTTCTTCTTAGATATGTAAAGACGTTTCTTTCGCTATTTTTTGTCATGGGAAGGGCCTTTCTTCTTCTGTTAAGGGTCATTCTGCTAGGGTTGTGACTTCTTCTGGTGCTTTTTTTCAAGGGTTTGGATATTATTATATTCTTGAGGCAGCTACCTGTGCTTCTTTGCAAATCTGTGTAGATCTTACTTATGCCACTCAGTCTGATGTGCCTAGGACCAGCACTTATGGCTTGTGACTATGTTCCAGTCCCCTGCAACACTTAAAATCCCTGGTGATGAGCTATTATCTCTGCCAATATTTTCCTAACTTCTCCCTTTTCTGTTTTTGGTGGAAAATAGATAATACTTAGGATAATCATCCTACCCATCAGAAGTCTCTGATTCCTTTGTTCCTTGCTTTTTTATTTGATGTTTTTCCTGTGTGGCTAAAAGTTCTTTTTTGGCTACTATTATTTCAACAGTAATTTTTTTTATTTATTTTCTTTGCTCCCTCCAGCTTGCTTGTTTTAAATACTTATACAATAACAGATGCTGCCTTTCAGTTCTTGTTCCTGGCTTTGGTGATTGTACTACTCTTCAGTTTTTATAACTGATTCCATTCTTTTGTAAGCCTGCAGAGCACTCTTTGCAAATACTGTTGCATCATTTTTCCCTGTGATCCATCTGCAGCTTAAATAAAGGAAAGGAAAGAACTGTTGGTTTAGGATCACTTGATGATGGTATAGGTTCATAGGTAGGTACTAGGCTATTGGTCCAAGGGCCTACATAAGCCTAGCCAACAAGGTTCCCTGGCTTGCGCCACCTAAGAAAGTTATTTTCCTGTGCCACTGTCGAGCAGAGACACAGAAGTGATCCCTGGGGTGTATTTCCTATTTCCCATCCACTCATCAAGATTTTTCTTGAAGAGTGCTAATGAAGAACTTTGCTTGACATAGATGGGTAGCCTGTTCCAGAGTATGGGAAGTCTCTGGGACAGGAACCTATCCCTCCAGCATGTCCTGTTTATTGTGTTGACAAGGTTTAGGTCCCTAGAGTGTGTAGCTCGGAGGGAGTGGGATTTCTTTAGGTGTAGCATGCCCAACAGCTCTGGGTTTGACATAGCTTTATATGTTAGGCAGAGATCACCTCAGAGTAGGCGATATGCCACGGAGTAAAGCTGGAGTTTTTTGAGGCTGTCAGTGTAGGGCATTTGTTTGAGGCCAGTAATCCTCTTTGTGAGGTACTTCTGTGGCCTTTCCAGCTGCTGCAGATGTCTTGTGAGGTACATTCCAAAAGGGATGTTGTACTCTATAATGGGTCTAATGAGTGTTGAGTAGAGGTGAACAATGACCTCTTTTTTCCTGGATGAGAACCCTTTTATGATGATTGGGTAATAATGGGTATAGTTCCCCATACTAAAGGGGTGGCGTAAGCCACAAAACGATGGGCTAGGCTTGTAAATGCCCTCGGGCAGATAGCCTAGTATGAACCTATGAACCTATGAGGTGTGCCACGTAGAAGGACTTCCTGACTACTGTGGCAATGTGACTATCAAAGGAGAGCCTACTGTCCACATGGGTCCCAAGGTCTCTTATCACGCATTCTGTGTTGAGTAGATTGCTGCCTATGTGGTAGTTCATGGGTACAGAGTTTTTACCAAAGGGGATGACACTGCACTTTTTGGCATTGAGCTTGAGGCCATGGCTCTGACACAAGGCATCTGTCTCAGCGCGGCCCTTCTCTAGGATGTCCACATCATTTGGGGACTTGACTATAGCTCCTAGTTTGCAGTCATCTGTGAACTTCGTTAGCCAGAGGTCCCAGGACGGAACCCTGTGGTACTCCACTTGTCACTGCTTTGAGGTCAGATTTGGAGTCTGCAACTTCTACAGTGTGGGTTCTGTCAGTGAGCCAGTTGGCAACCCATCTTGTGACGTAGGGATTTATACCTAGTTTAGTAAGTTTAGCTATAATTCCAGAATTGGGGATGGTGTCAAAAGCCTTGACGAGGTCAAAATAGGCTGTGTGAACCAACTTACCCTCATCTACGGCTTTGTTGACTGCCTCAAAGAAGTCAATCAGGTTCAGGAAGCATGGTCTGCCTTTCACAAACCCGAACTGGGTGGGATCCAGAGTTTGGAGGTTACCAATGTCTTTGTTTATGAGTTCCATGATGATACGTTCCGTGGCCTTGCAGACCAGGCTCATCAGGCTAATAGGTCGATAGTTCCCTGGATCAGTGGTGACTCCCCATTTGTGGAGTGGGATAACTGTTGCTGTGCACCAATCAGTGGGCACAAAGCCTGATGCGAGGCTGTTATTGAACATGGTGCTTAAGTGGGGAGCCAGTTAGTTTTTTTTTTTTTTTTAATGGTCACTACTAGAAGTAGGTTCACTGGACTTTGTTTCAGTTGTTGATGGAAGAGACAGGCATTCCATAGCTGTTTTCACATGTGAATAGCTGAACTTACTTCACAACCATTTGGCTTCTCTAATTGGGGTGGGTGATTTTCCAGTGTTTATGCTTTTCTTTTGTTTCACTTTTCACCATTTATTTTAAAGCATTTAGTTAAATTAATGTTTACCATAACTGCCATGCCCATGCCTCCAATTTTGTAACTCCTCATAACCCCCCCATGGCCATTCCCATCATGTTGGTCCAGTCGACCTGTCCCCCCCCGCTGCAATGGAACAGATTGCATACTCAGCTGTATAGTAGGTTTAGTAGATATGTGTATTTTATGCTGCTGTTTAACATTGGAGAAAAATACTTTGTTTAAAAAAACTCAAAGCTAGTCAGTACTACTGCAATGCATACTATAGTGCCTGCTTCTCTGCACCAGAAGGCTTGATCTGAGGGATGGGCTTTCCCAGCTGCCCTATAACTTTTTAAAAATTAAGTGTGGATTTTATGTTGTCTTCACTCCTTGCCCTGGTCAGCACTAATACAGCACTGACTGTGTGAACCTCATTAAGCAGCTGCCAGTAATGCCCACTGGGCAGACATGAAGAATCTAGGCTGCCAACATATACAGTAACTCAACTGTAATGTTAGCAAGAAGCAGAACCTTGGATGTCCTGTCATTTGTTTGTTTTGTGGCTTGCTGGTTAGGTACTGTCCATCACTTTGATTCTATTCCCTGTCTCTTAATAGTCTGTTAGTAATGTCAGAAAATGAATGCAAACGACTGAAGGGCCACCGTTTTCTGGCTTGCCTCATAATACTTTTGTGCTGAATGAGTTACAGTCCCTTGTAAAATGCTTGATTTTCTGGTAAATAATCAAGGATTAGTCAGTCAATATTGCCATACATCAGCATTTCACGTTACTCTTTGACTTTTTGCAGAATGCCAGTGCCTGCAGTTTGCATTTTGCTTTGCATTTTTGGTTTGAACTGTGCCTGTCACTCCTGAAATGCTTGTTTCTTTAGTAAATCAGTGATAGTCTCAAAAAATGTCCTTGATTTTATAGAATGTCCCAAGATGTTTTTTGTAAAATTTGAAGCTTTCAGATAAATTGTTGAAGACTGCGATCAATAATACAGTGACAGCTGTTTGACTTTTTAGACTTTCATATTCTTCAGAAAAATACAGACTAATGCCAAACCTGTAGTCTAGCAACTTTCTAGTGACATAAGAACAATATTGTGGCTATTTGTTCTTCATTATTGTTGGTTATGTTCCTGATTCTTATACTAAGAGGCTGCGAGCTATGCACTGAGGATCACAATCAGTAAAGAAATAATGGCAGTCATTAGATCTGATGTTGTCATTTTCATTCTTCCATAACATATGGGTTACAGATCCAATCCTTGGATCCAACTCAGCCACATTCTACAGATTTTGGATCCAACTCTCAAGCTCATTTCTCTATGCATAATGCCCTAGTCCATTGCCAATACCGCAGATCTTGTTTGCTGCCATTGCACACTGACGAGCAGCCTCTCTTGTAGCATTAATTTAACGTCTAGGTAGCTGTAAGTGCATTGAGCTACTCCATTTATTCTATCTTTTACATTGCCTTCTATATTTTATTATACTTTGATATATTTTCAAACCTCCCTCTAGTTGTTTTTTTTTTATTTTTTTTTCTGCATCAGACCTTCTACTATTGTTAGTGTAGTTTTCTATAAGTACCATTGTTGGTAGTCTTTCTTTCTTTTCCTTTGTTCCTATCTTCTTTAACAGGATATTCTAAATTGCCATTTGTGGTAATTTCTCACCTAAAAAAAACTTTTTCCTTTCCTTGTCCTGTATAACTTCTTTCTATGGGCTTTTCTGTCATGGCTGATAAGCCAGCAGGTTTTAACAAATGCACTTCCTGAGGGCATAAAATTCATAACTTAGATGCCCACAGAAAGTGCATTTCTTTTTTTTTTTTTTCAAAATGGTGATGCCTTGTGTGGCAGCGGCTGCTTCGACTCTGCAGAGAAATGTGCATTATTTGTTTTGTTTTACTTTTAGACTCCTGAAAATTTGAGTTTTAAGTCTGACATACTGTATGTTTGATGGGCTGTTATTAGAGAGGCCTGTAAGGCCTAATACACTCCAAGAACTACACAAACTGGGAATTACAGTAAAGTATGGTCAAAAACACATTGATTAAATAAATCTGACCTGCACCACTCAGAGGATGCGTAAAAGAAGGAAGAAATGTGAAAGATCAAGAAAAAGAGATTCTCGGGCTGGTCTAACTGCCAGACTCAAGGCAAACCCTCACAGACCTGCACTTCCCTCTATGCTACTGGCAAGTGTTCACTCCCTGAATAATAAGATGGGCCACTTAAAGCTGGAGCTCTGCATGCAAAGTAAGGTGAGAAACAGTTGTTTGCTTGTGTTCACAGACACATGGTTAAACTCCAACATAAATGATAGTGCAATATACGTGGATGGGATGACACTGTTTTGAGCTGACAGGAACCAGTTCCTCAGTGACAAATCATAAACAACAACTGGTGTACCCACTGTGAGTTGGTTACCACCCAATTCTCGGAGAACCTTGAGTTCATGTCACTTAAATGTAGACCCTTCTACTTACCAAGAGAGTTTAGGGTTGTGAGCATCACAGCTATTTACATCCCTCCCTGTGCCAACATCGATGAGGCACTGGCCACACTCCACCAGTGCATAAATAATATGCAGAACAGGAATCCAGAGTTTGCTTACATAACAGCAGGTGACTTCATCCAAGCCACCCTGAAGTCTGTACTACCATGCTATCACCAGCATCTGAATTTCACAACAAGGAGGGAGAACATACTGGACAAGGTCTTCACCACCATAAAACTAGCTTACAAGGCAGTACCCTATCTGCATTTGGTAACTCGGACCATCTTGACACTATGCTAGTTCATGCTACAGACCACTGTTAAGCAGAAGTAAACCATCAAAGAAACAAGTAAAGGTATGGCCACAGGGAGCAGTCTAATACAGGATTGCATTGAAAGTACAAACTGAAATGTGTTCAAGGAGGCAGCTACAGTGCACCACCACATCGACCTAGAGGTCTATGATGGCCTATATCTCAAAATGTGTGGATGATTTATTTATTTGACATTTGTTTACTGGGAAAGTCCAACTGGGCCATAAAGAACCTGTTTTCAGTGGAGGCCCGAGGAGAAAAGCTCCACAAAAAGTTAAACAAAAAAGATAAATTGTAGTAGTATAAACAAAAGAATTCACTTGACAGTAGCAAAAAAAAGATAAATAAATAATGTGACCTTATCAGTAGCATAAATATAAGCAAAAAATTGCCTACATAGTATAGTTACATTATTTTACATATAGTGACTATGCTATTCAAGGCATAAATTATTGGAGTAGTCAAAAGGAAAATTTGAAGTAGTAGAGAAGGCAGTGTAGGAAATAAAATAAAGAGGGGGTGTACTAGTGGGAACATGGAAGAAGAGAAGTAGATTAAGAGAAAAAAGTATATTAGGTTAGTCAGATAGAGTTAAGAGAATGACAGAGGATGAGAGAGTAAGAGTAAAAGGTGATTAAAGCAGGCAGAGTTAATAGTATGAATGATGGGAAGGAGAAGAAGTGTGAAGAAGAAGTCTGAGATATCAGCCTGGGAATGAGCAGGAACATATCCAGGATTTAGAAAGGTGCTCCTTAACTGCAGTTTTGAAAGTTGTGAGATTGGTGGTGGATCTTAAAGACAAGGGGAGGGTGTTCCATATTTTTTTCTGTGGAGGAGTATAATTTTTTTCCAACTGATTTCATTGGATGATGCTCTTGTACAAACTGTTTATTTTCTGTCCTAAGAGGTCTGTTTGGTATGTACGGTATGAGTTGAAGATTATATTTAAGGCTGGGCAGGCCATGGGTGTATTAATGATTTTATGTGCTGTAATTAGCTGAATGTAGGTAAGGTGAAGTGGATGTTCAAGCCAATTGAAATTGTAGAGGGCTATGTAGTGATGAGAGGAGTATTTTGCATTGATGGCAAACTTAGCAATTTTGTTGTAGCAAGATTTGAGCTTAGATTTTAGGCAGGTTTGTAGGTTATTGAGAACTGGGGCTCCATGTAAAAGAGAGAGTAAGAGGTAGGTAGTGGCTAGTGTGCATTTAGTGTGAGTGTCCAGGAAATGTTTGTGTCTGTAGAGAGTTCCAAGTTGCTGGTGTGTTTTCTTAAGGAAGGATAGAGCTTTGGGAAACTCCAGTGGAGGTGTCTTGAAAAGCAGAGAGGGACTCAAGCCATCTAACTGCCTGCTCTCTATTGGATAGATAACTAGTGAACCAGCAAGTGATGGAAGAGGATAATCAAAGGTTTTTGAACTTTTGTATAAGTAGCTGATGGGGAACAGTGTCAAATACCTTAGATAGGCCAGGGAACAGAGAGAAAATATGTTTGCCTGAGTCAAGAGCTTTAGTAACTATGTCAGTGAAGGACAATAAATCTGTGTTAGTACTGTGTTCTGGTCTAAAGCCATGCTGTGTAGAAGTGAGGATTTGATTGTTAAGGAATTAGTGGAGTAGTTATGAGTGGATGCATTTCTCAAAGAGTTTAGAGAGAGTTGAGAGTAGGGAAATGGGTCGATAGTTTGACAATTCAATGGAGTTGCCGCCTTTGTGTGATGGTATAATGAAGGATTTTTTTCCAGAGAGTTGGGACATAAGATTCTAGGATATCTGTTAATAAGAATGGATATAGGATATGCAATGGCATCAGCTGCTACCTTAAGATATTTTATAGGAAGGTAGTCAGTAGAGTTAGTGCAGTCTTTAAGTTTGAGGAGAAGTCTCTTGATTATGTTAGTGGGAACAGGCTGTAGTGAGAAAGTAGATGAGCTTGTGGTAGCAGTGGAGTGGAAAAGTGAGGGCGGATCATGTGAGGAGGGAGGAGGCAGTGGGCTTTTTCTGAGAGGATGTGATGGAGGTGAATTATGGTGGTGGGAAAAGCTGATGCATTTGATGTTCATAGGTTCATAGGTTCATACTAGGCTATCTGCCCTAGGGCATTTATAAGCCTAGCCAGAGTGTGTTTGGCTTTTGCCACCCATTTTAAATTAATTTTGCTGTGCCCTTTTTCGAGGTTAGTATACTGTGCCTCTGTCTAACAGTGACACAGAAGTGATACCCGGGGTAAACCTACGATCTCCCATCCACTCATCAAGATTCCTCTTGAAGAAAGTCAATGAGGGACTATGCCTAACCTGGACTGGGATTTTATTTCAGAGTGAAGGGAGCCTCTGGGTTATGAATCTGTCCCTCCAGCATGTCCTATTTATTTCAGTGCTGAGGTTCAAGTCTCTCGAGCGTGTAGCTCGATGGGATTTGGATTTTCTGAGGTGCAGCATGTCCATTAATTCCGGGTTGGACATGGCTTTATACGTCAGGCACAGATCGCCTCTGAGCAGGCGGTATGCCACTGAGTAGAGCTAGAGTTTCTTTAACCAGGCAGCATATGGCATCTGTTTGAGCCCTTTGATCCTCTTGGTGAGGTACTTTTGGGGTCTTTCCAGTTGCTGCAGGTGTCTGGTAATGTACATCCCAAAAGGGGCATTGTACTCAATTATGGGCCTGATGAGGGATGAGTAAAGAGGCACGATGACCTCCCCTGATCTAGATGTGAATCCCTTCATGATTAGGTGGGCTTTATAAAATGTTCTTCTAACCACTTTGGCCACGTGGTTGTCAAATGAGAGATTGCTATCAACTTGGGTCCCCAGATCCCTAATTACTTCTTCTGTACTTAATGGATTACCGCCTATGTGGTAATTTGTGGGCACTTTGTTTTTGCCAAAGGGGATGACTATACACTTTTTGACGTTTAGCTTGAGGCCATGGCTCTGGCACCAGTTGTCTGTTTCTATGAGACCCTTTTGGAGGATGCTTGTGATGGCTGGAGAGTCGATTATGGCGCCCAGTTTGCAGTCATCTGAGAACTTGGTCAGCCATAGTCCTTCCGTGTTGGCCTGTTCCTCCAAGAAATATATACCGAACAAGAGAGGTCCCAGGACTGAGCCTTGTGGGACACCACTTGTAACTGGTTTGGAGTCTGACATGGCTCCAGCAATTCTAACCATGTGGGTTCTGTCCTTGAGCCAGTTTGCAACCCATCTAGTGACATAGGGGTTTATATTTAAGCTGGTGAGCTTATCTGTAATGCCCGAGTGGGGTATTGTATCGAAGGCTTTTGAGAGGTCCAGGTAGGCTGTGTGGACCACCTTCCCCTCGCCAATGGCCTTGGTGACTGTTTCAAAGAAATCGACCAGGTTTAAGAGGCAGGATCTCTCAAAATGACAAAAAATACACTGAACCCACAGACATTGCCAACATCCTGGCAGATAGGTACAGTGCAAACTTCACCCACCCCCCCAAAAGAGCAAATGTTTATCCCAACAGAGTGTAACCTCCCTGACATCACAGATGAGAGCTGCCCTCTCCAAAGCAAAAAAAAACAGTATCAATGGGACTGGACGGTGTCCCGGGCTGCGTCTTACACAAGCTCCAAGAAGAACTGAACCCTCACATAAAGTCACTGTTCAATCTCAGCCTTACTACAGGATATGTACCCAAGGAATGGCGTACAGCAACAGTGGTCCCACTCCACAAAGGTGGTGCCACAACGGACCCCAGAAACTATCGCCCTATAA
The DNA here is from genome assembly GCF_019279795.1 of Protopterus annectens. Taxonomy (NCBI): domain Eukaryota; kingdom Metazoa; phylum Chordata; order Ceratodontiformes; family Protopteridae; genus Protopterus; species Protopterus annectens. The sequence goes on from NC_056743.1 coordinate 1,414,820,001, forward strand.
GCCTGAGTAGCCTGGTCTGCAAAGCTATGGAGTGTATCATCATGGAACTCATAAACAAAGACATTGGAAACCTCCAAACACTGGATCCTACCCAATTCGGCTTTGTTAAGGGCAGATCTTGCCTCTTGAACCTGGTCGACTTCTTTGAAACAGTCACCAAGGCCATAGATGAAGGGAAGGTAGTCCACACAGCCTACCTGGACTTCGCAAAAGCCTTCAACACAATACCCCACTCGGGCATTATAAATATGCTCACCAGCTTAAATATCAACTGCTATGTCACAAGATGGGTTGCAAACTGGCTCAGGGATAGAACCCACATGGTCAGAATTGCAGGTGCCATGTCAGACTCTAAATCAGTTACAAGTGGCGTCCCACAAGGCTCAGTCCTGGGACCTCTCTTGTTCGGTATATATTTCTCTGAGGTACAGGCTAACACGGGAGGACTATGGCTGACCAAGTTCACAGATGACTGCAAACTGGGTGCCATAATTGACTCGCCGACTGACACAAGCATCCTCCAAAAGGGTCTCACAGAGACGGATAACTGGTGCCAGAGCCATGGTCTAAAGCTAAATGCCAAAAAGTGCATAGTCATCCCCTTTTGAAAAACAAAGTGCCCACAAATTACCACATAGGTGGTAATCCATTAAGTAAGGAAGAAGTAATTAGGGATTTGGGGACCCAAGTAGACAGCAATCTCTCCTTTGACAATCATGTTGCCAAAGTGGTTAGAAAGACCTTCTGTATAGCCCACCTTATCACGAAAGGGTTCACATCTAGATCAAGAGAGGTCATTGTGCCCCTCTACTCATCACTCATCAGGCCCATAATTGAATACAATGCCCCATTTGGGATGTACCTTACCCGACACCTGCAGCAACTGGAAAGACCCCAAAAGTACCTCACCAAGAGGATCAAGGGACTCAAACAGATGCCCTATGCAGTTAGGCTAAAGAAACTCCAGCTCTACTCAGTTGCTTACCACCTACTCAGAGGCGATCTGTGCCTGACGTATAAAGCCATGTCCAAACCAGAATTAATGGACATGCTCCACCTCAGGAAATCCAAATCCCTTAGAGCTACATGCTCCAGGGACTTAAACCTCAGAACAGAAATGAAAAGGACATGCTGGAGGGACAGATTCATATCCCAGAGGCTCCCCTCACTCTGGAACAAAATCCCAATCCATGTTATGCAGAGCCCCTCAATGACCCTCTTCAAGAGAAATCTTGACGAGTGGATGGGAGATCATAGGTTTACCCCTGGGATCTCTTCTGTGTCCCTAGTAGACAGAGGCACAGTAAACTAACCTTAAAAGGGCTATCTTCTGTGACCTACTATACAGAGGCACAGTCAACTAATCTAAAAGGGTGGCGAAAGCCAAACACACTCTGGCTAGGCTTATAAATGCCCTAGGGCAGATAGCCTAGTATCAACCTATGAACCTATGAATTACCCACCAACCCTTTTATAAATGAAGTGAACTAATTATAGCATCCATTAACTATTCAAACATACATCAAAGTGATACCACCCTCAACACAAGAAGTACTGATACATTCACTGTTCCGGTATTAAAAGTGCACATACTAAATAATTACATACTTATTAAAAATGGTTCATATTAAGAATTCTAAACTTTCTATCCATGCACTGAAATCTTGCAGCTCTTAAAATTGAGTGAATGGAAGTATGTTCATTCAACCCAGCTTTTGAGGTGGCTTGCAGCTTTAGCTGCCATCTCAATTCCTTATTTTCTAACATAGTCTTAACATCGCCACCTCTTGGGTTATACACAACATTATCAATAATGCCAAAAACAAACTTAGAGAACTTAGAACATACCTTGGAGTGTTTAAACAAAGCATTAGTGTCCTTCATGTGTTTAATATCATATAAATGCTTATAAATACGTTTCCGTAGAGCCCTTTCAGTTTTGCCAATATAAAAACAAAACATCGAACGCATATAGCCATATAAGTCACCAATTTACTAGTACAATTCCCCCTAATAAAATGAACCTTTGACTTAGCATTATTTAAAGTTATACATGCAAATTCACATATGTATGGGCATCGGTTCCATGCCCCACATTTAATAGCATGTGAAACACTTTTGTCTCTCCTTGCATTGAAAGTATTACATTTGACTTTTAAAATCCTCCCAGTTTTATATATAAATGTTGGCCTGTCACCTACCATTTGTAAAATTGCAGGATTAGTTTTAGAAACACTCCATTTATTTATGAATATATTCTGAACGCTATCTGCCTGTATATTATATTGCAAGACCATAGCTCTTTCAAAAATCTTGTTGTTTGACACCTCTTCAGTTTCATCTCTCTTAAATTCAAGACCAGTTCATAAAAGAGGAATATATTTCTTCTCCCATTCATACTGTACATATTTTTTTAACTTTCTTTACTAAAATAGGGGGATAATTTCTATCCACAAACATTTGAGCAACTATATCTAATTCCCTCTCTAAATCATTCCTTTAGGAAGTCATTCTTGCTATTATAATTCATTGACCCTTAACAAGGCTTTTCTTTTGACTTAATAGGTAGCAACTGTTAAAATCCTGATAGGAATTGCTAAAAGTGCTCTTCCTATAAACCTTGGATTTAAAACCATTTTCCATGTGTTCTGTGAAAGTATCCAAGTAATTAATTCCCTTATTGTTAAAATTATATGTAAATTCTATAAATTCAGAATATTTATTTAAAAACTCCACAAAATCTTATATTTTCTCTTCTGGACCTTCCCACATAATAAAAATATCATCCAGGAATCAAATGTAAAGGGCTACATAAGAAAAAAATGTTGAACTAAAAACTATTTGATTTTCCCACTCCAGCAATACTAGGTTGGCATATATGAGAGCACATGAAGCTCCCATAGCTACACTTATTTGTTTAAAAAATTCACCTTAAAAAAAAATAAAATTGTTCTGCAACACTACAGACATCATTTCCTCCAAGAGACTAATTTAGTTTCTTGAAAAATGTGTGTATTTATAAAGACTATTTATAAAATATTCTATTCCTCTGTCTTTAGGTATGGATGCAAATAAATCTATTATATCGGTCGTAAGAAAAATTAAACCTTTAGACCAGGTATCCTGTGTAAGTCTCCCTAGAAAATCCCAAGAGTCTATCAAAAAAGTTGTGGTACCTGGCTGTAAATTTGTTTAAGCCGTCTATCAATAAAAACTGAAAATGAATAGATTTTGGAGCCGTTCGCTGCTACAATCAGCCTAAAAGTTTTTTTTATATATTTTTATGCACTTTAGGGATACTGAATAAAGTAGGAACTATAGGATTATCCACTTTTAAAGTTTTGTACAAATCATTAGTTATTCTTTGCTCAATAAGATATTCTTCCAACAGATAATCAGTCCTACAATATGCAATATTAATTTCGTTCTTAGAAACAGGTAGATAGGTATCCACATCATACAATAAATTAAGTATAGCACTAACATAATCCAAGGAATTAAACAAGACCATACCCCCCCCCCCCCCGGTCAGGTTTCATAATGCAAGTCATCATGTCATTCCTTAAATCTAATAACAACTTTTTCTCCTTTTCATAATAAGACTTTTTGTGATGGTTACTTAAGGAGTAAATCTCCTCAGTGACTGCTTTCTCAAAAACCTGTAATGTCGGATCAAGCTGGGGGTTAAAAGTACTTCTCCTTGTGAAATTGCCATCATCCTTTTGTTTTTTTACCCTTCTTTCATCATTAAAAAAAATAGACAAATTAAATTTCCTTAAAAATAATTTTAATTCTATTACAGTATTTGCTACATCCATTCTATTAGATGGTACAAAATTTACACCTTTCTGAAACAAGGTCAAATATTCTGTTGTAACACGTTTACCAGTGTAATTATATATGTGGTAGCTTGGTTAAAGAAAATCTTTTAAGTTTTTAATTGACTAATCGACTAATTGATCAATGATGTCATCTTATCTTGTATAAATGCTGGTGGGTAACCACTTTTTAATATTTTGTTCTGAAGAAGTCTAAATAAAGACGAAACTAGGTCAAATTAGTTTTTGTGGTGGTTTCAGTCCTCCAGTACCCATTGTCGGTTCCATTTTCTTTCCTTTCTATTCTCACCTGACTGCTTTGTCCAATAATTATACTGCTTAAAACCTTCTGACTTTTTTCTGTTTTGTGAGCACATAAGCTTCTCTTTTTGCATATTGCCCCAAATCCCTTTCCAACTTGTTATGCTTTCTAATAAAACCAACATTACATTTCTAATCCACATTTAAGATAGACTTATTGTAAAAATGTTCCCATTGTTCAAAAATGAAATCCTCTTTAATTTTAGTATCAAGTTGTTCTACTTCTTGAAAAAGGCTGTTAATGTTCATGTCATTATGCTTAATAATCTTACCCATTAATTGAAACCCATGTCTAATAAACATTAATATAAAATCATTATACATCTCATCATCATAATTTAGTCCAAATGGAAACTTAAAAGTTCTTAGTCTCTGTGTAACTCTATGAAATTCTATACATTTCTTTAAAAATTCATTGTCCATCTGCAAAGATTTTAACTTGAACATTTTTTTCTGCAACAAATTAATATGATCCTTAAGTGTCCAGTCACCAGTCTCTTCAGCTTGTTTTTCAGATGTATGCTGAATATTAACATTCTTCTTACAAACACCATTAAAAACAAAGTCCCTTTTTAATAAATCATTAAATGCAGCTGACACCATTCTGTTACAGTTTGTACCCCTATTAACTGTAGCATTAATGTTCATATTCATAACATTGCCTTCATGAAGAGTTTCCTTAATGACTACAGGAGTCCAGGAAACCCACTGTTAGGAAATCCTACTTGTCCAAATGAAAGAGGTTTTCTTTTTGGTGTCTTTCGCATAACCTAGATTAACTTACTGTAGCTATCCCTTTGGTTCTGTCTTATTTGTGTGAATTGCTCAAAGCTGGGTTGTTCTATTCTTCTGTTAAGGTCCATCTTTCAGCTATCTCTGCTTTTCTGCCCCTTTAGTCTTAAATTTTGAGGCCAAACAGTTTCTTAAAGGCATCCTTCACATTAGGCCTCCCAGGAATCCTGTCCTTCCTTCCTAGGACCTTAGTTTTGTTTTAGAAAAATTGACTCAGGCTCCTTTTGACCCTGCTGCTTCAGCTTCCTTACATCATTGTTCTTGGAAAACTGTTATTCTTTTGGCCCTTACGTCTGCCAGATAGTGTCTGAGCTGCAAGCCCTTATGGCTGTTCCTCCTTTTTTAGTTTTCCATAAGGACAGGGTGACCCTTTGTACCAATCCTCCTTTTATGCCCAATGTGGTTAATGAGTTGTCTCTTAAAAAGTCTTTTCATTTTCCCACTTTATCCCTTCTCTGCCCTCTGCTAGTGAGAAGGCTTTGCACACCTTGGATTTGCCTATTATTTGTATAAGACTTAAGCTTTTCATAAATATGAACTTTTCTTTTCATCCTTGGTCTTTAGGTTTGGCTGTTTCCAAGCAAACCATTTCTTCTTAGATATGTAAAGACATTTCTTTCGCTATTTTTTGTCATGGGAAGGGCCTTTCTTCTTCTGTTAAGGCTCATTCTGCTAGGGTTGTGACTTCTTCTGGTGCTTTTTTTCAAGGGTTTGGATATTATTCTATTCTTGAGGCAGCTACCTGTGCTTCTTTGCAAATCTGTGTAGATCTTACTTATGCCACTCAGTCTGATGTGCCTAGGACCAGCACTTATGGCTTGTGACTATGTTCCAGTCCCCTGCAACACTTAAAATCCCTGGTGATGAGCTATTATCTCTGCCAATATTTTCCTAACTTCTCCCTTTTCTGTTTTTGGTGGAAAATAGATAATACTTAGGATAATCATCCTACCCATCAGAAGTCTCTGATTCCTTTGTTCCTTGCTTTTTTATTTGATGTTTTTCCTGTGTGGCTAAAAGTTCTTTTTTGGCTACTATTATTTCAACAGTAATTTTTTTTATTTATTTTCTTTGCTCCCTCCAGCTTGCTTGTTTTAAATACTTATACAATAACAGGTGCTGCCTTTCAGTTCTTGTTCCTGACTTTGGTGATTGTACTACTCTTCAGTTTTTATAACTGATTCCATTCTTTTGTAAGCCTGCAGAGCACTTTTTGCAAATACTGTTGCATCATTTTTCCCTGTGATCCATCTGCAGCTTAAATAAAGGAAAGGAAAGAACTGTTGGTTTAGGATCACTTGATGATGGTATAGGTTCATAGGTAGGTACTAGGCTATTGGTCCAAGGGCCTACATAAGCCTAGCCAACAAGGTTCCCTGGCTTGCGCCACCTAAGAAAGTTATTTTCCTGTGCCACTGTCGAGCAGAGACACAGAAGTGATCCCCGGGGTGTATTTCCTATTTCCCATCCACTCATCAAGATTTTTCTTGAAGAGTGCTAATGAAGAACTTTGCTTGACATAGATGGGTAGCCTGTTCCAGAGTATGGGAAGTCTCTGGGACAGGAACCTATCCCTCCAGCATGTCCTGTTTATTGTGTTGACAAGGTTTAGGTCCCTAGAGTGTGCAGCTCGGAGGGAGTGGGATTTCTTTAGGTGTAGCATGCCCAACAGCTCTGGGTTTGACATAGCTTTATATGTTAGGCAGAGATCACCTCAGAGTAGGCGATATGCCACGGAGTAAAGCTGGAGTTTTTTGAGGCGGTCAGTGTAGGGCATTTGTTTGAGGCCAGTAATCCTCTTTGTGAGGTACTTCTGTGGCCTTTCCAGCTGCTGCAGATGTCTTGTGAGGTACATTCCAAAAGGGATGTTGTACTCTATAATGGGTCTAATGAGTGTTGAGTAGAGGTGAACAATGACCTCTTTTTTCCTGGATGAGAACCCTTTTATGATGATTGGGTAATAATGGGTATAGTTCCCCATACTAAAGGGGTGGCGTAAGCCACAAAACGATGGGCTAGGCTTGTAAATGCCCTCGGGCAGATAGCCTAGTATGAACCTATGAACCTATGAGGTGTGCCACGTAGAAGGACTTCCTGACTACTGTGGCAATGTGACTATCAAAGGAGAGTCTACTGTCCACATGGGTCCCAAGGTCTCTTATCACGCATTCTGTGTTGAGTAGATTGCTGCCTATGTGGTAGTTCATGGGTACAGAGTTTTTACCAAAGGGGATGACACTGCACTTTTTGGCATTGAGCTTGAGGCCATGGCTCTGACACAAGGCATCTGTCTCAGCGCGGCCCTTCTCTAGGATGTCCACATCATTTGGGGACTTGACTATAGCTCCTAGTTTGCAGTCATCTGTGAACTTCGTTAGCCAGAGGTCCCAGGACGGAACCCTGTGGTACTCCACTTGTCACTGCTTTGAGGTCAGATTTGGAGTCTGCAACTTCTACAGTGTGGGTTCTGTCAGTGAGCCAGTTGGCAACCCATCTTGTGACGTAGGGATTTATACCTAGTTTAGTAAGTTTAGCTATAATTCCAGAATTGGGGATGGTGTCAAAAGCCTTGACGAGGTCAAAATAGGCTGTGTGAACCAACTTACCCTCATCTACGGCTTTGTTGACTGCCTCAAAGAAGTCAATCAGGTTCAGGAAGCATGGTCTGCCTTTCACAAACCCGAACTGGGTGGGATCCAGAGTTTGGAGGTTACCAATGTCTTTGTTTATGAGTTCCATGATGATATGTTCCGTGGCCTTGCAGACCAGGCTCATCAGGCTAATAGGTGGATAGTTCCCTGGATCAGTGGTGACTCCCCCTTTGTGGAGTGGGATAACTGTTGCTGTGCACCAATCAGTGGGCACAAAGCCTGATGCGAGGCTGTTATTGAACATGGTGCTTAAGTGGGGAGCCAGTTAGTTTTTTTTTTTTTTTTAATGGTCACTACTAGAAGCAGGTTCACTGGACTTTGTTTCAGTTGTTGATGGAAGAGACAGGCATTCCATAGCTGTTTTCACATGTGAATAGCTGAACTTACTTCACAACCATTTGGCTTCTCTAATTGGGGTGGGTGATTTTCCAGTGTTTATGCTTTTCTTTTGTTTCACTTTTCACCATTTATTTTAAAGCATTTAGTTAAATTAATGTTTACCATAACTGCCATGCCCATGCCTCCAATTTTGTAACTCCTCATAACCCCCCCCATGGCCATTCCCATCATGTTGGTCCAGTCGACCTGCCCCCCCCCCCCCCCCCCGCTGCAATGGAACAGATTGCGTACTCAGCTGTATAGTAGGTTTAGTAGATATGTGTATTTTATGCTGCTGTTTAACATTGGAGAAAAATACTTTGTTTAAAAAAACTCAAAGCTAGTCAGTACTACTGCAATGCATACTATAGTGCCTGCTTCTCTGCACCAGAAGGCTTGATCTGAGGGATGGGCTTTCCCAGCTGCCCTATAACTTTTTAAAAATTAAGTGTGGATTTTATGTTGTCTTCACTCCTTGCCCTGGTCAGCACTAATACAGCACTGACTGTGTGAACATCATTAAGCAGCTGCCAGTAATGCCCACTGGGCAGACATGAAGAATCTAGGCTGCCAACATATACAGTAACTCAACTGTAATGTTAGCAAGAAGCAGAACCTTGGATGTCCTGTCATTTGTTTGTTTTGTGGCTTGCTGGTTAGGTACTGTCCATCACTTTGATTCTATTCCCTGTCTCTTAATAGTCTGTTAGTAATGTCAGAAAATGAATGCAAACGACTGAAGGGCCACCGTTTTCTGGCTTGCCTCATAATACTTTTGTGCTGAATGAGTTACAGTCCCTTGTAAAATGCTTGATTTTCTGGTAAATAATCAAGGATTAGTCAGTCAATATTGCCATACATCAGCATTTCACATTACTCTTTGACTTTTTGCAGAATGCCAGTGTCTGCAGTTTGCATTTTGCTTTGCATTTTTGGTTTGAACTGTGCCAGTCACTCCTGAAATGCTTGTTTCTTTAGTAAATCAGTGATAGTCTCAAAAAATGTCCTTGATTTTATAGAATGTCCCAAGATGTTTTTTGTAAAATTTGAAGCTTTCAGATAAATTGTTGAAGACTGCGATCAATAATACAGTGACAGCTGTTTGACTTTTTAGACTTTCATATTCTTCAGAAAAATACAGACTAATGCCAAACCTGTAGTCTAGCAACTTTCTAGTGACATAAGAACAATATTGTGGCTATTTGTTCTTCATTATTGTTGGTTATGTTCCTGATTCTTATACTAAGAGGCTGCGAGCTATGCACTGAGGATCACAATCAGTAAAGAAATAATGGCAGTCATTAGATCTGATGTTGTCATTTTCATTCTTCCATAACATATGGGTTACAGATCCAATCCTTGGATCCAACTCAGCCACATTCTACAGATTTTGGATCCAACTCTCAAGCTCATTTCTCTATGCATAATGCCCTAGTCCATTGCCAATACCGCAGATCTTGTTTGCTGCCATTGCACACTGACGAGCAGCCTCTCTTGTAGCATTAATTTAACGTCTAGGTAGCTGTAAGTGCATTGAGCTACTCCATTTATTCTATCTTTTACATTGCCTTCTATATTTTATTATACTTTGATATATTTTCAAACCTCCCTCTAGTTGTTTTTTTTATTTTTTTTCTGCATCAGACTTTCTACTATTGTTAGTGTAGTTTTCTATAAGTACCATTGTTGGTAGTCTTTCTTTCTTTTCCTTTGTTCCTATCTTCTTTAACAGGGTATTCTAAATTGCCATTTGTGGTAATTTCTCACCTAAAAAAAACTTTTTCCTTTCCTTGTCCTGTATAACTTCTTTCTATGGGCTTTTCTGTCATGGCTGATAAGCCAGCAGGTTTTAACAAATGCACTTCCTGAGGGCATAAAATTCATAACTTAGATGCCCACAGAAAGTGCATTTCTTTTTTTTTTCAAAATGGTGATGCCTTGTGTGGCAGCGGCTGCTTCGACTCTGCAGAGAAATGTGCATTATTTGTTTTGTTTTACTTTTAGACTCCTGAAAATTTGAGTTTTAAGTCTGACATACTGTATGTTTGATGGGCTGTTATTAGAGAGGCCTGTAAGGCCTAATACATTCCAAGAACTACACAAACTGGGAATTACAGTAAAGTATGGTCAAAAACACATTGATTAAATAAATCTGACCTGCACCACTCAGAGGATGCGTAAAAGAAGGAAGAAATGTGAAAGATCAAGAAAAAGAGATTCTCGGGCTGGTCTAACTGCCAGACTCAAGGCAAACCCTCACAGACCTGCACTTCCCTCTATGCTACTGGCAAGTGTTCACTCCCTGAATAATAAGATGGGCCACTTAAAGCTGGAGCTCTGCATGCAAAGTAAGGTGAGAAACAGTTGTTTGCTTGTGTTCACAGACACATGGTTAAACTCCAACATAAATGATAGTGCAATATACGTGGATGGGATGACACTGTTTTGAGCTGACAGGAACCAGTTCCTCAGTGACAAATCATAAACAACAACTGGTGTACCCACTGTGAGTTGGTTACCACCCAATTCTCGGAGAACCTTGAGTTCATGTCACTTAAATGTAGACCCTTCTACTTACCAAGAGAGTTTAGGGTTGTGAGCATCACAGCTATTTACATCCCTCCCTGTGCCAACATCGATGAGGCACTGGCCACACTCCACCAGTGCATAAATAATATGCAGAACAGGAATCCAGAGTTTGCTTACATAACAGCAGGTGACTTCATCCAAGCCACCCTGAAGTCTGTACTACCATGCTATCACCAGCATCTGAATTTCACAACAAGGAGGGAGAACATACTGGACAAGGTCTTCACCACCATAAAACTAGCTTACAAGGCAGTACCCTATCTGCATTTGGTAACTCGGACCATCTTGACACTATGCTAGTTCATGCTACAGACCACTGTTAAGCAGAAGTAAACCATCAAAGAAACAAGTAAAGGTATGGCCAGAGGGAGCAGTCTTGACAATACAGGATTGCATTGAAAGTACAAACTGAAATGTGTTCAAGGAGGCAGCTACAGTGCACCACCACATCGACCTAGAGGTCTATGATGGCCTATATCTCAAAATGTGTGGATGATTTATTTATTTGACATTTGTTTACTGGGAAAGTCCAACTGGGCCATAAAGAACCTGTTTTCAGTGGAGGCCCGAGGAGAAAAGCTCCACAAAAAGTTAAACAAAAAAGATAAATTGTAGTAGTATAAACAAAAGAATTCACTTGACAGTAGCAAAAAAAAGATAAATAAATAATGTCACCTTATCAGTAGCATAAATATAAGCAAAAAATTGCCTACATAGTATAGTTACATTATTTTACATATAGTGACTATGCTATTCAAGGCATAAATTATTGGAGTAGTCAAAAGGAAAATTTGAAGTAGTAGAGAAGGCAGTGTAGGAAATAAAATAAAGAGGGGGTGTACTAGTGGGAACATGGAAGAAGAGAAGTAGATTAAGAGAAAAAAGTATATTAGGTTAGTCAGATAGAGTTAAGAGAATGACAGAGGATGAGAGAGTAAGAGTAAAAGGTGATTAAAGCAGGCAGAGTTAATAGTATGAATGATGGGAAGAAGAAGAAGTGTGAAGAAGAAGTCTGAGATATCAGCCTGGGAATGAGCAGGAACATATCCAGAATTTAGAAAGGTGCTCCTTAACTGCAGTTTTGAAAGTTGTGAGATTGGTGGTGGATCTTAAATACAAGGGGAGGGTGTTCCATATTTTTTTCTGTGGAGGAGTATAATTTTTTTTCCAACCGATTTCATTGGATGATGCTCTTGTACAAACTGTTTATTTTCTGTCCTAAGAGGTCTGTTTGGTATGTACGGTATGAGTTGAAGATTATATTTAAGGCTGGGCAGGCCATAGGTGTATTAATGATTTTTTGTGCTGTAATTAGCTGAATGTAGGTAAGGTGAAGTGGATGTTCAAGCCAATTGAAATTGTAGAGGGCTATGTAGTGATGAGAGGAGTATTTTGCATTGATGGCAAACTTAGCAATTTTGTTGTAGCAAGATTTGAGCTTAGATTTTAGGCAGGCTTGTAGGCTATTGAGAACTGGGGCTCCATGTAAAAGAGAGGGTAAGAGGTAGGTAGTGGCTAGTGTGCATTTAGTGTGAATGTCCAGGAAATGTTTGTGTCTGTAGAGAGTTCCAAGTTGCTGGTGTGTTTTCTTAAGGAAGGATAGAGCTTTGGGAAACTCCAGTGGAGGTGTCTTGAAAAGCAGAGAGGGACTCAAGCCATCTAACTGCCTGCTCTCTATTGGATAGATAACTAGTGAACCAGCAAGTGATGGAAGAGGATAATCAAAGGTTTTTGAACTTTTGTATAAGTAGCTGATGGGGAACAGTGTCAAATACCTTAGATAGGCCAGGGAACAGAGAGAAAATATGTTTGCCTGAGTCAAGAGCTTTAGTAACTATGTCAGTGAAGGACAATAAATCTGTGTTAGTACTGTGTTCTGGTCTAAAGCCATGCTGTGTAGAAGTGAGGATTTGATTGTTAAGGAATTAGTGGAGTAGTTATGAGTGGATGCATTTCTCAAAGAGTTTAGAGAGAGTTGAGAGTAGGGAAATGGGTCGATAGTTTGACAATTCAATGGAGTTGCCACCTTTGTGTGATGGTATAATGAAGGATTTTTTTCCAGAGAGTTGGGACATAAGATTCTAGGATATCTGTTAATAAGAATGGATATAGGATATGCAATGGCATCAGCTGCTACCTTAAGATATTTTATAGGAAGGTAGTCAGTAGAGTTAGTGCAGTCTTTAAGTTTGAGGAGAAGTCTCTTGATTATGTTAGTGGGAACAGGCTGTAGTGAGAAAGTAGATGAGCTTGTGGTAGCAGTGGAGTGGAAAAGTGAGGGTGGATCATGTGAGGAGGGAGGAGGCAGTGGGCTTTTTCTGAGAGGATGTGATGGAGGTGAGTTATGGTGGTGGGAAAAGCTGATGCATTTGATGTTCATAGGTTCATAGGTTCATACTAGGCTATCTGCCCTAGGGCATTTATAAGCCTAGCCAGAGTGTGTTTGGCTTTTGCCACCCATTTTAAATTAATTTTGCTGTGCCCTTTTTCGAGGTTAGTATACTGTGCCTCTGTCTAACAGTGACACAGAAGTGATACCCGGGGTAAACCTACGATCTCCCATCCACTCATCAAGATTCCTCTTGAAGAAAGTCAATGAGGGACTATGCCTAACCTGGACTGGGATTTTATTCCAGAGTGAAGGGAGCCTCTGGGTTATGAATCTGTCCCTCCAGCATGTCCTATTTATTTCAGTGCTGAGGTTCAAGTCTCTCGAGCATGTAGCTCGATGGGATTTGGATTTTCTGAGGTGCAGCATGTCCATTAATTCCGGGTTGGACATGGCTTTATACGTCAGGCACAGATCGCCTCTGAGCAGGCGGTATGCCACTGAGTAGAGCTAGAGTTTCTTTAACCAGGCAGCATATGGCATCTGTTTGAGCCCTTTGATCCTCTTGGTGAGGTACTTTTGGGGTCTTTCCAGTTGCTGCAGGTGTCTGGTAATGTACATCCCAAAAGGGGCATTGTACTCAATTATGGGCCTGATGAGGGATGAGTAAAGAGGCACGATGACCTCCCCTGATCTAGATGTGAATCCCTTCACGATTAGGTGGGCTTTATAAAATGTTCTTCTAACCACTTTGGCCACGTGGTTGTCAAATGAGAGATTGCTATCAACTTGGGTCCCCAGATCCCTAATTACTTCTTCTGTACTTAATGGATTACCACCTATGTGGTAATTTGTGGGCACTTTGTTTTTGCCAAAGGGGATGACTATACACTTTTTGGCGTTTAGCTTGAGGCCATGGTTCTGGCACCAGTTGTCTGTTTCTATGAGACCCTTTTGGAGGATGCTTGTGACGGCTGGAGAGTCGATTATGGCGCCCAGTTTGCAGTCATCTGAGAACTTGGTCAGCCATAGTCCTTTCGTGTTGGCCTGTTCCTCCAAGAAATATATACCGAACAAGAGAGGTCCCAGGACTGAGCCTTGTGGGACACCACTTGTAACTGGTTTGGAGTCTGACATGGCTCCAGCAATTCTAACCATGTGGGTTCTGTCCTTGAGCCAGTTTGCAACCCATCTAGTGACATAGGGGTTTATATTTAAGCTGGTGAGCTTATCTGTAATGCCCGAGTGGGGTATTGTATCGAAGGCTTTTGAGAGGTCCAGGTAGGCTGTGTGGACCACCTTCCCCTCGCCAATGGCCTTGGTGACTGTTTCAAAGAAATCGACCAGGTTTAAGAGGCAGGATCTGCCCTTAACAAAGCTGAACTGGGTAGGATTCACTGTCTGTAGGTCCCCAATATGTTTATTTATGAGGTCCATGATGATCCTTTCCATAGCTTTGCAGTCCAAGTTAGTCAGGCTTATGGGGCGATAGTTTCCAGGATCCGTTGAGGCATCACCTTTGTGGAGAGGGACCACTGTTGCTGTACGCCACTCTTTGGGTACATATCCTGTAGTAAGGCTGAGATTGAACAGTAGTTATATGTTTGGGTTTAGCTCTTCTTGGAGTTCATGTAGGACGCAGCCCGGGACACCGTCTGGTTCCATTGATGCTGTGTTTTTTGCTTTGGAGAGGGCGGCTCTTACCTGAGCATCTGAGATGTCAGGGGGGCAGCACTCTGCTGGGATAGATATTTGCCCTTTTGGTGGGGAGGGGGGAGAAGTTTGTGCTGAACCTGTCAGCTAGGATGTTGGCAATGTCTGTGGGTTCGGTGTATTTTTTTGTCATTTTGGACTAATTCTGAGCATATCTTGGAATTCCCACCCAGGTTCCTAACATAACTAAAGAAAGCCTTGTGATTTTCCTTAGTGTCCTGCGCAATTTTTCTCTCGAAGCTGGCCTTAGACGATTTTATGAGTGCTCGTAGTTTTTTGCTAATACTGATCAGGGATGCCTTCCCTTTTTGGGATTTTGCTCTATCATATAGTAGCTTCCTCCTTCTATTGTATAGTTTGTTTATGGCTGAGGTCTACCAGACAGGATGTCTGCCTTTGGAGGATTGGGTCTTGGTTTTATTTGGGATTGCAAGATCCATGCTTTCCTGAAGGTGTTCATAGAATGCGTTTATAAAGGATTCTGCAGTCTGGACCATATTTTCCACAGGCCCGGGGGCTTTGAAGGATTCCACCTCGGTTTTGAGGAGTGTGAAATTTGCTTTAGAGAAGTTTTTCACTGTGGTTTTCTGGGCAGGGGGTGGGGTCGGGATGTGAATATCCAGTGAGATTAGTTTATGGTCTGATCTTACCAGTGAGGGATACACTTCTGGTCTGGAGCATAGAGTCCCCATGTTGGTGATGATCAGGTCCAGTATGTTTTCCCCTCTTATCGGAGTGGTAACAAGTTGTTCCATAGCATTTGAGTTTATAAATTCTAGGAACCTTTGGGCTAGGGTGTTGGAGCTAGAGTAATGCTCCCAGTCTATGTTTGGGTAGTTGAAGTCACCCAATATAATGGTGTTTGGAGAGACCTTCATATTTTCCAGTGTTCTCAGGAAGGCTGAGTGGGGTTCCTGGGTTTGGGAGGGTGGTCTGTAGCAGGCTATAAACTGGAAGGCAGTTTTACCCACTGTTAGTTGTGACATTTTGTATAAATTGTAAGATGTGGTTGTTAAAGATGTTGGCTATTTGTGTGTTGTTTTTTGTCTGGAAAAGGTTTGGGGTTAGTTTTTTCCATGACTGAGGGTAGATGAAAGAGATGACCAAAATGTTTTGGGTTATGTTTGTTCGTGGATTGTAATGTGTGATAGTGGTCTCTTTTGTCTTTTGTTACTGCTTTTCTACCCAGATTACGGAGATGTCTATACTTATTTAGATCAGAGGAAGACTTGAAGTGTGCCATAGTTTCCAGTGCTTGTCTCTACATCTCATAAGGTCTTTTGTAGTTTTGGTAAGCCAGGGTGCATAGTTGCTTTTAATTTTTTCCTACGTATTGGTGCTAGATGGTTAAGGATGCCAAGGAAAGTTGCCTGCAGACCATTGCATCATCTGGGACAAGACTATGGATCACCAAACAGGCCATGGCCTGCTTCTCTTCTTGGGATTGGTGCTAACATTTTGCTTCTGGTGAGAGAATAAACAAAGGAGTATTGTATCCCAACAGAGTGAAGCTGTGCTGAGACCAACATTAGTAGTAGTCAGGCAGTAGCCATTCATGCGACTCCCCTCTTTTCATCATTCTTGACAAGCTAATTCTTTATTTTTTCAGTAAGTACTGCTTGATTCCTTCCTAAGTTCAGAATATCTGCATAAATACTTCATCCTTAAATTTTCAGGGTCTACATATTAGTTTCCCCTCAAGTGTTTGGCACTTTGAGTGACATTTTTCCTGTAAAAGGAATATATAAGGAAACAGCTCCAGTACTTAGTAATAATGACCATCACTCCTGCGATGTCTAAAGGTCAGTTCCCTGTGCTTTGTCCTATTAACCTGGTGAACTTGGGCATTCTGAGGCAGTGTAGCAACTGCCTCATGTACACAGACAACCCTCTCCTCTTACCTCCCAACACTCAGACTTGTGAGAGATGCACTTATATATCCAAATTGGGAGCCATGCACTCTCAAGCCAAGACCGGAATAGCTGGTCAAGAGGAGAAGGTCAACACCTGCACCACACCACATTCAACACATAGCCCCCCAGAATACCCATCATCGCAGGTCTCACATAAAAACTAACAAACCACACACCCACCTTCACAGAGGCTCTCAATAGAAATCTACCCAAACAGCAGAGACCTCCAAGGCAGTGTTATTTCTCTTAATATTTCAAAAATGAAGATACAGTTCTTTCTCTTTTTCAGTGGCTTTTATTAACTACAGTACACACGTGCGGGAGCCTCATGGAAAGCACCAGGGAGACTCCCAGAACAAAGGAATAAACAAGCTTGTATACTGGTGATATTGCTGACAATACAAAATAGAGAAATGAACCAATCAGACCATTATACAGGGCAATTAACCAATCAAAGGTTTACCCGTAAACAAAAGACAATTTTACATCATCATATCTCTGGGTAAAGAAAGAAAATCGGATGCATTTCCATAAAAGGCACATTTCCTGCTTTCAGACAGACTCTTGCTTTTCAGCATTTTCTTGTTGCTCAAAGTTCATTCAAAGTTCAAAGTAAACAATACGTTTTAATACATACAGACTGTCACATACTCAATTCCCTCAAACGCATGCTTTGACTGTTCATATTTTACAATCCCCCATTTGATGCCATTTAAGCATCATCACTTAACCTATCATACATTTGCCCCAATTCTAGCATAACCATGCTGCTGGTCTTTTCATTATTTGAAGACATTGTCATTTTATCATCTACATTCATAGTTGCAGGTATATAAAAATTGGGCACTTTTTTCACAGTTTTTGAAGACATTAATTTTAAGATCAGTGCTTTGATTAGGAATAAGACAAGAAAAGCAATAATTGCTGATACTGCAATTAATAAAATCAGCTTCAACAGTCCACCTCCCCAACCTGAGAATAGGTTGGTTAACCATGCCCATGTTGAAGCATCAGCCTCCTTGGCCTTTGAAAGTTCGGAAATTCTTTGTATCAGTTCAAGATGACTTTCAATTTCATGGTGATTATCAGGGATAAACGTACAGCACTCCTCCTCGATTAAAGCACAAGTTCCTCCTTTCGCTGCAAGGGTGAAATCGAGGGCCATACGATTTTGGAGTACTACAGCCCTCATAGAAGTCAATTCATCAGTCACTAATTCTAAGGCAGAAAATGTAGCATTGCTTAGTATTTCAAGTAATTTAGATAGTTTTCTCAGTTCCTAAATTGATTTTACTGCCCCGTATGATGGAATTATACCAGCCCATGATATGACATAATCATCCAAGTCCATATGGGAAAGTCCTTTAGTACTAGCATGAGCTAAGTCATGATGATAGATCCAAGAAGCGTCAACTCAACTTAAAGTATTAGCAGGCTTCTTAACCTCTTGAACATTTCAAATCTTTCCTTTAGGTAATGCAGATACATGTCGAATAGCTGGAACCAGATAGCCCAAGAAACAGCTACCAAACCAGTCTCCTGGTAGTCATTTATATGCTTTTCTTCCACACACGAAATAACAATTCTCTACTTTAATGGTGATGTTGATAGACTTAAAACAATCCCCGGTGTCCTGTAGTCCTTGGAATATCTTTGAATAAACAGTTTCTATTTTCTGGGAAAAGTTAGCTATAGAGTCCTTAACAAGTCGTTTTATAGGTGAAAAGTCCGTCACACAGCCCGAATTGTCCATAGTGCAGTTATATACCACTGTTTTGTTACAATGGCTCCACCTGACTCTGGTTTTACCAAGTTTTTGAAAACACACAGTTCCATTTTGATGGAGGAACAACTGTAATGCTATTTTGTCTTTTGAAATTACATTTGATGCATCGTAGATCAAATTTGTCCAGGTTTCTTTAATTCCTAAAGGAACTATATTTAGCATCAATCCCCCATGAACAGTAGGAATAGCTGTGCAAACCCAACGGTCTGAGACGTTGAGGGATGATGCATATGCGTACTTAATTGCTTAATAAGTGTTGAAAGGTAGATGCCATACAGCTCATTTAGTATGAGTCATGAAGGAAGCAGGAAATAGGAATGGCCACAGTAAAAATAGCAAAACTACAAGAATAATCACCAAAATCGTTGTGCAATATTTTTGTGGAAATGTCGGTTGTGCCCGAGGAGTTTGTGTCATTGGATAAACTTCAGTCATTGTCAGGCACTGGTACAGTATGACTGCAAGTGCGAGTAGCAATAGGTGGAGAACCTGGAGTAATAAAAGGTAGGGGTTGCTGATCTTCAGATGGGATTTCCTTCTTGACATGTGATATATGAATCCAGGTGGGTGAGCCTTGTAGCCGAACTGCTGAAGAAGTGGTCAGTAGAACCAGGAATGGACCCTTCCAGCGTGGTTGAAGAGCCATCTTTCGAGAAAATGACTTGAGATATACCCAGTCTCCTGGTTGTAGTGCCGAGGACAAGAAAGGGTCAGGAGTTTGCTGAGCTGCTGCTACCTGTCGATGATGAAACTGTAAAAAAGAAACAAGAGAAGTGCAATATAAGAGAATATTATGATCAAATTCATCATATTCAGAAAAGGGTGGTGGTGGAGTCATGGGCATGCTCATAGGGAGGCCCATGAGGATTTCGTGAGGAAAAAGACCTTTAGTAGGATGCACTTGAGCTCTAATAGAGAGCAAGGCTAGAGGTAGTGCCTGTACCCAAGTTAGGCCTGTTTCAGTAGTAATTTTAGCCAGTCTTGTTTTGAGTGTTTGATTCATTCGTTCGATAAGGCCGGATGCTTGTGGTCTATAGGGACAATGAAACTTGAGAGTGATGCTTAACATTTTACAAAGTGAATCAATTAATTGAGCAGTAAAATGTGTTCCACGATCCGAATATATTTGACAGGGAACACCAAAACAAGGTATTAAATCATAACAAAGTTTCTTAGCAACGGAAATAGCATTGTTCTTAGCACATGGGTAGGCTTCTAACCACCCAGAAAAAACATCATCAACAGTTAAAACATACTTAAAATGAGCACAAGGTGGAAGTTCAATAAAATCCCACTGCAAAGCGCAGAATGGTCCCAATGGTTTAGGTATGGGTTGTGTGGGAGCCATGGTGCCCTTTGAAATGTTGTACTGTAAACAAGTGGAGCACATGCTCATGAAATGTTGTACAGAAGCAGAAAGGCCTGGGGCAAACCAATCCTTTTGGATTTGTTTTATTAATGCTTGTACCCCAACATGAGCTGGCAAGTGATATGCTTTAATAAAATAATTTAACATGGACTTTGGACAGACCAGTCTGCCATCTGAATGTTACCAAATGAGATCAGAGCGTTTAAAAAACCTTGAGCCAGCCATGATTTTCTTTCTGATTCTGGAGCTTCAGTTTGTAATGCTTTTAACACTATAGTATGAAAAGTAGCTATTGACTGTAGAGGCTGCAAAAATTGTCCCTGAACAGTTAGTGAAAGAGCAGCCTGTTTTGCAGCCCAGTCAGCAAAGTTATTGCCTTTGGTTTCAAAAGAGTCATTGGATTGATGGGCTGCACATTTTACAACAGCAATTTGAGATGGTGACAATAAATGTTGTAATAGGTTATTTATATAAAAATGATTTTTAAAAGGAGACCCAGAGGAAGTTAAAAATCTGAGTTCTTTCCATAGGATCCCAAAATCATGAACAACCCCATGGGCATAGCGGGAGTCAGTATATATAGTGACAGATTTGTCCTTAGCTATTTTGCATGCATGTGATAGGGCTACTAGTTCCGCAGCCTGTGCGGAAGTTCCTGGGGGTAATCATACTGATTGTAAAACTTCAGTCGGTGTACAGACTGACCAAGCTGCTTGGAATTCTCCGGAGTTTTTCGTAAACAGGATCCATCAACAAAAAGAATCAAATCCGGATTCTGCAAAGGAGTATCATACAAATGTAACTTAGGAGAAAGAGCAGAGTTAACTACAAACACACAATCATGTGGTTTTCCCTCATCCGTTGACAGTATTAAAGAGGCAGGGTTCAGTGGTGGGCAGCGTATTACTTGCAGGGAGGGATTATTTATTAAACTTAATTCGTATTTAGTAAGACGTGCATTGGAGAGATACTGTGTTTTGTTTTTTAAAAGTAATGCCTGAACTGCATGCAGGACTGCTAATATTATTTCATGTCCCAGAGTCAGTGGGGCTGTCATATCAATCAAAATAGCAGCTTCTGCCACTGCTCGCAAGCAAGCTGGATAACCAGAGGCAACCGGATCCAGTTGAGTGCTATAATAAGCAAAAGGCCGGTAGCCTCCAGTGCGTTGCTGGGCCAAGAGACCCAAGGCAGTTTTGTTTCGTTCACAGCAAAAGAAAATAAATGGTTTTGAATAATCAGGCAATCCTAGTGCTGGAGGATTTACTAAGGCTGTCTTTATAGCCTGAAAAGCGTCCTCGTGGTGTGACATCCAAGGTAAAGGGTCTGTGATTTCTTTCTTTAAAAGTTGTAGTAGTGGAGCTGAAAGTTTTGAAAAATTAGGTGCTCATTGTCTACAATATCCCACTAGGCCTAGGAATCCTCGAAGTTGTCTCTGTGTTACAGGTCATGGGGCTTTTTGAATAGAGATTATGCAATTCGGGAGTATTTGTCGAGAACTCATTGAGATGATATGTCCCAGATATTGCACCTTGTCTTGACAAAATTGTAATTTGGATTTATTTACTTTGAATCCGGGTGCAGCTAAAAAATTTAACACCAAAAGGGAATCTTCCCTACATGAGTCACAGTCCGGTGAAGCTATCAGGATATCATTCACATATTGAACTAGAACAGAACGTGACGTTAGTCGGAGATCCTGTAACTGTCTATGCATCTCTCTAGAGAATAAGGTTGGGGATTCTACATATCCTTGGGGCAATCGAGTCCAAGTATACTGTTGTCCCTTATATGTAAATGCAAATAAATACTGACTATCGGGATGTACTGGAATAGAGAAAAAAGATGATGAGATATCTATCACCGTGAAACATTGTGCGTTATGTGGGATACAACTTAGGATAGTAGCTGGGTTTGGTACAATCGGGAAGACGGGTAAAACAGCTTTATTAACTTCTCGCAAGTCTTCAATAAACCTGTAAGCTTGTTTTCTGGGTTTCTTCACCAGCAATGTTGGGGTATTACATGGACTTATGGTAGGTACTATGATCCCTTGTCGTAATGCAGAAATAACAAGGGCAATACCAGTGATAGCCTCAGTCGTCAAAGAGTATTGAGGCACCCGTGGTAACTTTGTTCCCGGTCGTAGGGTTATTTTAACAGGAGTAGCTGAGCCACTGGGGATGCACAAGCCAGTGCATTTCTTTTGTGCCGGTCCCAAGCCCGGATAAATGGGGAGGGTTGCATCAGGAAGGGCATCCGGCGTAAAACCTCTGCCAAAAATTACTGATGTGGAGAACTTTTCATAATTACATACCTGATTGGTCGAGGCCCGGGTTAACAACGACTACCACTAGTACTGTTAGCCAACAGGGTGCTGGCAGAAATTGGGCTACTGTTGGCCAAAGAAGAAGAGGAGGGGGAAGGCATGCCCGAAGGCAGGAAGAGAGGAGGAAGGTTAGGAGTGTAGTACTGAGGGTAGGAACTTTGAATGTTGGCAGTATGACTGGTATAGGGAGAGAGCTAGCTGATATGATGGAGAGAAGGAAGGTTGATATATTGTGCGTGCAAGAGACCAGATGGAAGGGAAGTAAGGCCAAGTGTATAGGAGGTGGGTTCAAATTGTTCTATCATGGCGTGGATGGCAGAAGAAATGGGGTTGGGGTTATCCTAATGGAACAGTATGCCAAGAGTGTTTTGGAGGTGAAGAGAGTGTCTGATAGAGTGATGTTTATGAAGCTTGAAATTGATGGTGTAATGATGAATGTTGTTAGTGTATATGCTCCACAAGTTGGGTGTGCGATGGATGAGAAAGAAAAATTTTGGAGTGAGTTTGATGAAGTGGTGGTGAGTGTACCCAAGGGTGAGAGACTAGTGATTGGAGCGGACCTCACTGGGCATGTTGGTGAAGTGAACAGAGGGGATGAGGAAGTGATCGGTAGGCATGGTGTTAAGGAGAGGAATGCAGAAGGTCAGATGATTATGGATTTTGCGAAAAGGATGGACATGGCTGTGGTGAATACATATTTTAAGAAGAGGGAGGAGCATAGGGTGATGTACAAGAGTGGAGGAAGATGCACACAGGTGGATTATATCCTATGTAGGAGGGCCAGTCTGAAGGAGATTGGAGACTGTAAAGTGGTGACTGGGGAAAGTGTAGTTAAGCAGCATAGAATGGTGGTCTGCAGGATGATGTTGGTGATCAAGAAACGGAGGAGGAGTGTGAAAGCAGTGCCAAGGATTAAATGGTGGAAGTTAAAAAAGGGTGATTGTGAGGTGGAGTTCATGGAAGACTTAAGACAGGCACTGGGAGGCAATGAAGAGTTACTGAATAGCTGGATAACTGCAGCAGAGCTAGTAAGGGAGACTGCTAGGAAGGTGCTTGGTGTGACATCTGGACAGAGGAAGGAGGACAAGGAGACATGGTGGTGGAATGAGGAAGTACAGGAGAGTATACAGAGGAAGAGGCTGGCGAAGAAGAAGTGGGATTGCCAAAGAGATGAAGAAAGTAGACATGAGTATAAGGAGATGAGGCGCATGGCAAAGAGAGAGGTGGCGAATGCTAAGGATAAGGCATATAGAGAGTTGTATGAGAGATTGGACACTAAAGAGGGAGAAAAGGACCTGTACCGATTGGCTTGACAGTGGGACAGAGCTGGGAAAGATGTGCAGCAGGTAAGGGTGATAAAGGACAGTGAGGGAAACGTACTCACAAGTGAGGACAGTGCGTTGAGTAGATGGAAAGAGTACTTTGAAGGGCTGATGAATGAAGAGAATGAGAGAGAGAGAAGGTTGGATTATATGGGGATAGTGAATCAGGAAGTGAAGCAGATTAGCAAGGAGGAGGTAAGGACAGCTATGAAGAGGATGAAGAATAGAAAGGCTGTTGGCCCAGATGACATACCAGTGGAAGCATGGAGGTGCTTAGGAGAAATGGCAGTGGAATTTTTAACCAGATTGTTTAATTAAATTTTGGAAAGTCAGAGGATGCCTGAGGAGTGGAGAAAAAGTGTTTTTGGTACCTATCTTTAAGGATAAGGGTGATGTATAGAGCTGCAGTAACTACAGAGGGATAAAATTGATCAGTCACAGCTTGAAGTTATGGGAAAGAGTAGTGGAAGCTAGGTTAAGAAGGGAGGTGATGATTAGTGATCAGCAGTATGGTTTCATGCCAGGAAAGAGCACTACAGATGCAATATTTGCTTTGAGAGTGTTGTTGGAGAAATACAGAGAAGGTCAGAAGGAGTTGCATTGTGTCTTTGTAGACTTAGAGAAAGCATATGACAGGGTGCCTAGAGAGGAGTTGTGGTACTGTATGAGGATGTCGGGAGTGGCAGAGAAGTATGTAAGAGTGGTACAGAATATGTATAAGAGTAGTGTGACATTGGTGAGGACTGCGGTGGGAGTGACAGATACGTTTAAGGTGGAGGTGGGATTACATCAAGGATCAGCTCTGAGCCCTTTCTCATTTGCAGTGGTGATGGACAGGTTGACAGATGAGATTAGACAGGAGGCCACATGGACTATGATGTTTGCAGATGACATTGTGATATGTAGTGAGAGTAGGGACCAGGTTGAGGAGACCCTGGAGAGGTGGAGATATACTTTAGAGAGGAGAGGAATGAAGGTCAGCAGGGCTAAAACAGAATATATGTGTGTAAATGAGAGGGAGGGTAGAGGAATGGTGAGGATGCAGGGAGTAGAGTTGGTAAAGGTGGATGAGTTTAAGTACTTGGGATCAACAGTTCAGAGTAATGGTGAGTGTGGAAGAGAGGTGAAGAAGAGAGTACAGGCAGGGTGGAATGGGTGGAGAAGAGTGTCAGGAGTGATTTGTGACAGACAGGTACCAATAAGAGTGAAAATGAAGGTCTACAAGAGGGTAGTGAGGCCAGCTATGTTATATGGATTGGAGACGGTAGCATTGTCGAAAAGGCAGGAGTCAGAGCTGGATGTGGCAGAGTTAAAGATGTTAAGATTTGCACTGGGTGTGACTAGGATGGACAGGATTAGGAATCAGTATATTAGAGTGTCAGATCAGGTTGGACAGTTTGGAGACAAAGCAAGAGAGGCGAAATTGCATTGGTTTGGACATGTGCTGAGGAGGGATGCTGGGCATATTGGGAAAAGGATGCTAAGGATGGAAATGCCAGATAAGAGGAAAAGAGGAAGGCCTAAGATGAGGTTTATGGATGTGGTGAGAGAGGACATGCAGGCAGTTGGTGTGAAAGAGCATGATGCAGAGGACAGGAAGAAATAGAAACAGATGATCCGCTGTGGCGACCCCTAACAGGAACAGCCAAAAGAAGAAGAAAGAAGAAAGAAAGAAAGCTGAGGTCAAAAATCTGACATCATTGTCATGAGTAGTCCACAAATGAGAGGGTAGGGAATGTAAACATTCATCTCTGCCAGAATGTGGCTGGATACACATTGTCTGTAAAATGGTTGAGTCATCCATGGCTGCTAGGGTACTATCTTGTTGGTCTGAAGGTACTTGGAGATAGACTCCATCTGCTGTGCAAATAATGGTGGACCCCATTTTGCAAAGCAAATCTCTCCCCAAAAGATTTAATGGTGCTAAAGGTCCTACCAGGAATGCATGATTATCCTGTAGGGGTCCCAAGAT
This sequence comes from Protopterus annectens, assembly GCF_019279795.1. NCBI lineage: Eukaryota > Metazoa > Chordata > Ceratodontiformes > Protopteridae > Protopterus > Protopterus annectens. Next base: position 1,414,845,283 of record NC_056743.1, read on the forward strand.
AACTGGGACTGGAATAGTTTCAGAGTATTAGATAGGTATACCAGAGATGCCCACTCCTCTAGTTATTTTATCAGAGAGGGAACAGTCATGGCTGCTTTACCAGCTAACATGGATTTAGTTGCTCCGGTATCGATTAAAAATGGGTAGGGTTTGTTTTTAACTAGTAACATTACATGTGGTCCATCCTGATCCACAGGAATGAAAGGACACAATTGCTGTTGCTTCTGTTCAGGGAACCTTCATTGAGGTTGATGCCGATTGGACGGTGTCCAAGTAGAATTCCATTGTTGTGTCGTATCAGTGTATGGTGCTGGTTGCTCAGCCAAATATGGGCATTCGTTTTTCCAATGGCCTGATTGGCCACAGTTCATAGGTTCATACTAGGCTATCTGCCCTAGGGCATTTATAAGCCTAGCCAGAGTGTGTATGGCTTTTGCCACCCATATTAAATTAATTTTGCTATGCCCTTTTTCAAGGTTAGTATACTGTGCCTCTGTCTAACAGTGACACAGAAGTGATACCCGGGGTAAACCTACGATCTCCCATCCACTCATCAAGATTCCTCTTGAAGTGAGTCAGTGAGGGACTCTGCCTAACCTGGACTGGGATTTTATTCCAGAGTGAAGGGAGCCTCTGGGTTATGAATCTGTCCCTCCAGCATGTCCTATTTATTTCAGTGCTGAGGTTCAAGTCCCTCGAGCGCGTAGCTCGATGGGATTTGGATTTTCTGGACATGGCTTTTTACGTCAGGCACAGATCGCCTCTGAGCAGGCGGTATGCCACTGAGTAGAGCTGGAGTTTCTTTAACCGGGCAGCATACGGCATCTGTTTGAGCCCCTTGATCCTCTTGGTGAGGTACTTTTGGGGTCTTTCCAGTTGCTGCAGGTGCCTGGTAAGGTACATCCCAAAAGGGGCATTGTACTCAATTATGGGCCTGATGAGGGATGAGTAAAGAGGCACGATGACCTTCCCTGATCTAGATGTGAATCCCTTCATGATTAGGTGGGCTGTATAAAATGTTTTTCTAACCACTTTGGCCACGTGGTTGTCAAATGAGAGATTGCTATCAACTTGGGTCCCCAGGTCCCTAATTACTTCTTCTGTACTTAATGAATTACCACCTATGTGGTAATTTGTGGGCACTTTTTTTTTGCCAAAGGGGATGACTATACACTTTTTGGCATTTAGCTTGAGGCCATGGCTCTGGAACCAGTTGTCTTTTTCTATGAGGCCCTTTTGGAGGATGCTTGTGTCGGCTGGAGAGTCTATTATGGCGCCCAGTTTGCAGTCATCTGCGAACTTGGTCAGCCACAGTCCTTCCATGTTGGCCTGTACCTCCGAGAAATATATACCGAACAAGAGAGGTCCCAGGACTGAGTCTTGTGGGATGCCACTTGTAACTGGTTTGGAGTCTGACATGGCCCCAGCTATTCTAACCATGTGGGTTCTGTCCTTGAGCCAGTTTGCAACCCATCTAGTGACATGGGGTTTATATTTAAGCTGGTGAGCTTATCTATAATGCCTGAGTGGGGTATTGTATCAAAGGCTTTTGCGAGGTCCAGGTAGGCTGTGTGGACCACCTTCCCCTTGTCAATGGTGACTGTTTCAAAGAAATCGACCAGGTTCAAGAGGCAGGATCTGCCCTTAACAAAGCCGAACTGGGTAGGATCCAGTGTCTGCAGGTCCCCAATATCTTTATTTATAAGGTCCATGATGATCCTTTCCATAGCTTTACAGACCAAGCTAGTGAGACTTATGGGGCGATAGTTTCCAGGATCTGTTGAGGCACCACCTTTGTGGAGAGGGACCACTGTTGCTGTACGCCACTCTTTGGGTACATATCCTGTAGTAAGGCTGAGATTGAACAGTAGATTTAGGTTTGGGTTTAGCTCTTCTTGGAGTTCATGTAGGGGCAGCCGGGACACAGTCTGGTCCCATTGATGCTGTGTTTCTTGCTTTGGAGAGGGCAGCTCTTACCTGAGCATCTGAGATGTCAGGGGGGCAGCACTCTGCTGGGATAGATATTAGCCCTTTTGGTGGGGAGGGGGGGAGAAGTTTGCTCTGAACCTGTCAGCTAGGATGTTGGCAATGTCTGTGGGTTAGGTGTATTTTTTGTCATTTTGGACTAATTCTGAGCATATCTGGGAATTCCCACCCAGGTTCCTAACATAACTAAAGAAAGCCTTGTGATTATCCTTAGTGTCCTGTGCAATATTTCTCTCGAAGCTGGCCTTAGACGATTTTATGAGTGCCCGTAGTTTTTTGCTAATACTGATCAGAGATGCCTTCCCTTTTTGGGATTTTGCTCTATCATGTAGTAGCTTCCTCCTTCTATTGTATAGTTTGTTTATGGCTGGGGTCCACCAGACAGGACATCTGCCTTTAGAGGATTGGGTCTTGGTTTTATTTGGGATTGCATGATCCATGCATTCCTGAAGGTGTTCATAGAATGCATTTATAAAGGATTTTGCGGTCTGGGCAGTATTATCCACAGGCCCGGGGGCTTTGAAGGATTCCACCTTGGTTTTGAGGAGTGTGAAATTTGCTTTAGAGAAGTTTTTCACTGTGGTTTTCTGAGCATGGGGTGGGGTCGGGATGTGAATATCCAGTGAGATTAGTTTATGGTCTGATCTTACCACTGAGGGATACACTTCTGGTCTGGAGCATAGAGTCACCATGTTGGTATTGATCAGGTCCAGTATGTTTTCCCCTCTTGTGGGAGTGGTAACAAGTTGTTCCATATTCCATAGCATTTGAGTTTATAAATTCTAGGAACCTTTCGGCTAGGGTGTTGGAGCTAGAGTAATGCTCCCAGTCTATGGTTGCGTAGTTGGAAGTCACCCAATATAATGGTGTTTGGAGAGACCTTCATATTTTCCAGTGTTCTCAGGAAGGCCGAGTGGGGTTCCTGGGTTTGGGAGGGTGGTCTGTAACAGGCTATAAACTGGAAGGCAGTTTTACCCACTGTTAGTTGCACATGGATAGTCTCTGATGCTTCGTGCTGTGCCACCAACCTGGAGGTGTGGGTATCTTTAACGAATATTGATACTCCCCCTCCTTTTGTGGTTCGGTCCAAGTTTTGGGGCCGAAAAGCATGGTATGAGGTATAACCTGGTAGTGCTGGTGTGCTCTCGAGCCTTGAACCAGGTTTCTGTTACTGCACAGATATCGATGTTCTCCATGCTAAGGAGAGTTTCAGTGTGTGCATCTTGAGGTTTAGACTTCTGGCATTGAGTAGCATTACTCTTAGTTTCTTATCCCTTGTGATACCTATGGAGGTGGGTTTGTCTTTTGAGCCTTGCCTAAAAAGGCACTATGGGGTAGCAAGAGCCTTTGCCAATATCCAAAGCCCAGGGGTGACAGGTGCAAGCCGTCCCTAGCGAAGCATCGTGGCTTGTCGAGCATGTCATCCCAGGCTGACAGGCATTGGATCCCCTTTGAATGACACCAATACTTAAGCCAATTGTTGAAATTGATAATCTTGTCTTCATACTGTGGCATCATTCTTGGTGAGGGTAAGATGCTACTCAAGGTCAGGGTCATACTGGCCTGGGCTACATGCTCAGAGAGCTCCTCTATGTGTCTTTTCATGTAGTCCAGGGAGGTACGTCTCAGGTCATTCACACCAGCATGGACAATGACTGAGTCATATTTGTACTTGCCTTGGAGTGACCTGAGTGCTTGTGTTATGTGGCGGATCCTAGCGCCCGACAGGCAGCTCACCATGACCTTCTCCTTGTTCAGCCTGGTGAGGGGGACGTCAGTGTGCCTGATGATAGAGTCACTTATTACAAGTGTATCAGGTGTGTTGTTTAGCCTTAAGGGCTGTGACTGTTCGGCACACTGGCTTTGTAAGCTATGTGTTGCACTTGTTTTGTTTTGGGGTAGTGGTTGCTTGGGTGTCTGCTTTGGATGTCTCTGCTGCTTAGGCAGATTTTTATTTAGAGCCTCCAAGTATGTTTTTGTGTGTTTATGTGTTTGGTTTGCTGTCGTGGTAGGTCTATGTGAGACTGGAATTGTAGTGAGTGTGGTTTCCTTCTCCTCCTGACTGGTTACGCCATTACTGAGTTGAGAGAGCTTAGCCTCCAGTTTGGCGATATGGTTGCATCTCTCACATGTGTTGGAATTTGTTGGGAGGAGGAGGAGAGGGTTGTCTGTGTACATGAGGCAGTTGTAACATTGCCTCAAGATTCCCAGATTCACCAGCTGGACTGGAGAGGAGATTGACAACTGACCTTTGGACATGCTAGAATAATATTGGGAATTTCTTTATAATTTAAAAAAATGACCAATGGGGAGCAAGGTACTCCAGGGGGAGTTTGTGAGGGTGTAGTGCTTTTAATGTTTTAGTGCTGACTTATATAATTGCTTTAGTGAGCAAGTGCCAGGTAACTTAAATGCAAAAATGACAAACAGTAACTTTCTTTCAAGTGAAACAAGGAAATAAGTACAGTAAGCAATGCAGATATCACTAGGGATCCACAGAAGCGCTGAAAAGCCGCGTTTTAGGTGGAATTAGCTTTTCAGGGAAATAACAAGCATACAAACAAAACTAGATTCAGCAGGCCTGTATCTAGTCTATGCTACAGCAAACAAGGTGTACCAATTACAGTAAGAAATAGTTCAAATATGCAGGCACTATAAGCCTTTAACCAGAAATTTCTCCATAATACTCAAAGCAGCAGCAACAAAGGTTCTCCAAAAGATACACCACAAAAAAGCAGTCAGAGGGTAGAGTAATAAAGCAGTTTTAATCCATCAATCTCTGGTCCTGGTACCTCGGCAGTTCGCCTTCAATGGAACACATTCAAACACTTAATAATTCTCTTTTTATATACTTATCAATGAAACAATTAATCAATCGATTGCTCAATTCAAACATTTTTAACCCTGTCAAAGCTATAACAAATTTCAACATATATAAACAGTGAATAATACCATTTTTATCACAATAAGTATTTTAAATACATATATAAAAACAATTAATATTACCATTTTTATCACAATAAATATTGTGTTGTTTTAAACTAATTCATGTCCTTATAAGTTACAGATATTAATACTACATCACAAAATATACACACCCATATGCACAGTTAGAAAAGAAGTGAAATATTACAAAATTTCAAAATTTATTACACTAATAAGTTTCATCCACTTTCAAGATTCATTCCAGCAGGAAATAATGTGTGATACCCTATAATCATCCTTTGTTCAAGCTTATTCAGAGCAGTTCTAAAGCTTCCTATACACGAATGGGGTCTGGCAAGTACACTAAATCTAAATCCTTCATTATTACCATTATGGATATTGCAAAAATGAGTGGCTACTGGGCTCTCCATGTTACTTCTCCTAATGTCACCCAAATGCTCCAAAATCCGGAGTGTAACCTTCCTAGTAGTCTGACCAATGTACCACATGGGAGGGGTACAATCACATCCCAAAATGTACACTACACCGGAAGGCGTACAGTCAAATCTCTCAAATGCCAAATATCTCTTTCCATTTATTTTAACCCCATGCATATTTTTAATTTTATCACAAACTGAGCATCGACCACAGCTATGCATCCCAACATTACTATCAACCGAGGGTTCCAATTTCCTATTTAGTATTTCCTTTAAATTGGGATATCTCTTATAAGAGAAAGTGATGTGTTTGGGAAAAAGGCTGCCAACTACTGGATCTTCACATACAACATGCCACAACCCTCTTATGATTTTTTCCATAGTATCTGAAAAAGTAGAAAATCGTGACACAAAAAATATCTTATCTAATTCAACTTTGGTGTCACAATGTTGACTTATCCCATATCTATTCCTTCTCGGTGTCACATTTCTACATAATTTCTCTTTAATATCTAAGAGTTTGTTACAATCATATCCTCGAGATAGCAATCTATCCAAAACACCATCACAAACCCTGTCCCAAAGCCTTTTTTCTGAAGTATTTCTCAAATTCCTTCTAAATTCCCCTTCAGGTAAAGCTGTTATTAAATGAGAAGGATGCATGCTGCTGGCATGCAAAAAGTTATTGGTTGCTGTGGGTTTCCTGAAAGGTTTGTATTGCACCAAACCATCAATCCCTACATAAAATTCTACATCCAGGAAAGAGATGTTGGATACTGACCTATGTGCTACAAATTCTAACCCATGATAATTTTTATTCAAATCATCAATAAACTGACTAAACAAAGACATATCACCCCTACAAACAAAAATTAAATCATCTATGTAACGTTTGAAAAATATCACATTGTTAACAATAAAAGCATTCTGAAACATAAATTCTTTCTCAAATTCTCCCATATAGATTACCGCATAAGTGGGTGCAAAGGCTGCACCTATAGCGGTTCCTTTTGTTTGCAAAAAGAAATCTTTTTTCCACACAAAATAATTATGCGCCAAACTAAATTCTAATAAACTTAACAAAAACATAGTCCGTGGCCCTTCACCCATCATCTTATGCATTGCCTCTAGACCCCATCTTTTATTAATGTTAGTATAAAGTGAAGCAACATCAACTGTTGCCCAATAATAATCCTTCTCCCATTTTAACCCTTTCAGAGCTAAGCATACATCTTGAGTATTCCTCACATGGGAGCAAACTTTTGGAAGAAATTTCTTGAAATGAAAATCCAAAAAACAGTTAACCCTCTCAATATAAGAACCAATGCCAGAAATGATGGGCCTTCCAGGAGGATTAACAACATCCTTGTGTATCTTTGGAATAATATAAATGTACGGATGACGAGGTTCCTTTACCAAAAGTTTCCTCACATCCTTTCCAGTGAGGAAACCTAATCTTTCCCCTCTCTCTAATAGTTCAGTGAGTTCATCAAAATATGATGGCAAAGGATTAGAATTCAATTTTTCATAGGTAACTTCCAATAACAAACCATTAACAATACCTTCGTATTTTTCAGTGTTCATCAGTACCCAATTACCCCCTTTATCGGCCGGTTTAATAGTGACTCTATCCAAATTTGTCCTTAATGTCTTAAGGGCCAACCACTCATCCTTGCTTAAATTAAAGACCTTTTTTCCCCTACAAAAAGACTTGTGTGCCTGTTCAAGTTTGGAAAGCATAACAACTTCAAAGGCATTTATAGCCTGTGACTTTTTGGGGGGTACAAAATTACTATCACCTGAAAAATAAGGGACGTCAATATGCCCATACCCACTTCCAAAAATTCCCTCAATATTAATGTCATCTTCCACAAGAGAATCAGTAGTATCAGGGTCCCCATTTTCATCAAATATTAAACCCTCATAGTCATATATGCTCAGGTTTAACAGAGAATCATTAAGCGAAGTTTCAATTTCATTAACAGGACATTTTTCTCTCTCGTGAAAATACACCTTCAAATTTAATTTACGGACAAACTCTTTTACGTCCATAAATACATCTGAAAATGAGGGTAATTGGGTGGGTACAAATTTTGTACCCTTTAACAGAACATCAAACATTTCATCAGATAAAACAACATCTGACAAATTAATTATATTCAAGCTAGCAGTTGTAAGAGACATGTCATTTAATAAAACATCCCTTCCACTGTCATCTATATGTGCATATTCAGAAAAAACATTTTCATTAACATTTTGATTAATTCCAAAAGCACCTTGAACAGTTTCCAAATCCTGTCCAGCATGAACATAATTATCAGCACTCACACCAGTTCTGTTACTAAACATGAAATCAAGTTCATTAGTAATCTTTTCCCTGGTTGTTGGCGTTTTCCCCACAATAATGTCAGCGCTATGCTTTATTAGTTCAAAAGAACACACACTGTTCTTAGCAAAGGAACACGCACTGTTATTTTCAGAGGCTACGTTTTCAATATGCCCAGTCAAAGCTGCATCATGGTCAAAACTAGACCACACACTGTTCTCTTCAAATAAACTCGCACTATTTTTTTCATAAAATACATTGTTGGCATAATTAGTTGACACCACAGCATGGTCAAGGCTAGACAATGCACAAGCTTCATCAGCGAACAGCGTTGTTTCATACAAACCACGCTGACATTCAGAATCTAGTTTTTTAACTGATTAGAAGCAGGCAAATGACTTGTCTTACCCTGATTCCTTGTAGATCGTGTTTGCATGCCAGGAAGATTCTTCCGATGACTCTGTTCACCTCTTCGGTTTTCTGCATTGCCATCTGGACACTCAGTTACGATATTTTCAAAGGAGACACTCTTGTGACTTCCCCCAATCTCAATGGAAGAGCAAGAAGACGCTTCCTCACTTCCTGTTGTACGTCTTATAGTTTTCTTTTGGAAACGGCGCCCTCTACGGGGCCAATTATATATTTCATTTTTATCATAATCCTGGATGTCTCTGTTTAGTTTGGATTTCTTCCTAGCCATGACATCACATTCTACTTTCTTTAATTTATCATTGATATTTTTGCTATTTAATTGAAAAACTGCAGTCGAGGCTCTATTGTTAAGATCATGTTGCAGCTCTGTAATCTTTTTATGCAAACTCTCCATAGTCCTCTGGTTTCTCTTTATAAGTATTTTTAACCAGTTTAAACAGCACTCCTGTGCTGCCTGCCTCCATTCAGATAATAAATCACTTTCATCTTCCTTAAAACCACCTGCTGGTAGTTTATCTATCCGCAACCCTCTGGGAGTGATATTAAGCATCACATACTTCTCAAGCAATTTTGAATCATAGAAAATAGTCATTTCTTTAGCCATTATACGTTCTAGCTGTGCAAAACCTTCAGAACATGAATCATTTATATCCATAGTCCATAAATCAGAGACAGCACACTTGCGCTCCCTCTCCTTCAGCATATCAGCAAAAGAAAAAGTCTCACCACTCTGAACTCCTTCAGCAACAAATTTCTCCATAATACTCAAAGCAGCAGCAACAAAGGTTCTCCAAAAGATACACCACAAAAAGCAGTCAGAGGGTAGAGTAATAAAGCAGTTTTAATCCATCAATCTCTGGTCCTGGTACCTCGGCAGTTCGCCTTCAATGGAACACATTCAAACACTTAATAATTCTCTTTTTATATACTTATCAATGAAACAATTAATCAATCAGTTGCTCAATTCAAACATTTTTAACCCTGTCAAAGCTATAACAAATTTCAACATATATAAACAGTGAATAATACCATTTTTATCACAATAAGTATTTTAAATACATATATGAAAAATCTACTCTACCCTCTGACTGCTTTTTTGTGGTGTATCTTTAACCAGAAATTCCCAGCTCAGAAGGGCAGAGTCCAGCCTCTTCTCCCACAAGAGTGCAGACCATGAACCTTCTTAATGTAAAATAACTGGCCTGAAGCCCTGGTGCTTAAACCAGAACTAATACACTTTTAGAATAACAGACACTGAGCCCTCAGTCAGCAGTTTCCAACTTAGAAGGATGTAAGCTACCTGTCCTGCCACCACAGTGCAGCCCACAAACCTTCCTAATGTAAAACAACTGGTCTAAAGCCCAAGTGCTTAAACTAAAAGGCATAGAATAAGTTACACCAAGCAGTAATAAATACAATTGAGTACTTTTAAGATGACGCAAAAGCAAAATAAAGTAGGAAAAAACACAAATACAGTAAAAGCAGATACATTTTTTTTTTTTTTTAGTGGAAAGAGAGAAAGGAGTAGAGGAAACTAAGCTGATTGGCCTTCTCAAATGTTCTCCCTGTACTGGGTAGAATGAGGTAATGACACTAGACTGGGAGGAGGGTCCCAGATCAAATTTACACTAGGGGCGGGCGACTGCAAAGCCACCAACTATAAAAACACTATACCAGCAGGGAGGGAGGGTGGGAAATAAACTGCAGAAATGTTTCACAGCTGAAAAACAGCAGTGAGCCTTTAAATGAAAGTTTTAAACAGCTAAAGGAGTCTCTAGAAAAAAAGAGTTTACTGTAACCAGTTTTCAGAAACAAACAACCCAACAGATGCTTAATAAAGGTGGACAATTTCCAGTTAATACCTCACACACAGTGAAACTAGCTAGAAAAATACACAGTACACAAAGTGCTATAAATAACAAAGAAATAAAGAACAAAATAAACAAAAACAGGATACTTAATGTTATATATTATAGCTCGAAGTTTCCTCAGTGTCCTTCCTTCGATCAGTTCACTGTGAAATGGCAGAGCATTCACAACTGAACTTCTTAGGTAACAGAAAGTTGAAACCTGAGACAGCTTTTAAGAAAGAAATCTCAAAAGAACCAATGAGGTGCTTAGTCTAAGCTGTAGTCCAGGTGACCTCAGTCAGCCAATGACCTCAAACAATTCTCTCTCACAGAAATGCCTGATGGCTTTGGCCAAACCACTGTCTCTGAATATGTGCTCAGACACACAGCCTCCACAAACACTAGGCCCAAATACAAGCCTGAATATGGAAATGCTACAAATATCCCCACTACTTAGAACAAACTGCAGAAATGTTTCACAGCTGAAAAGCAGCAGTGAGCCTTTAAATGAAAGTTTTAAACAGCTAAAGGAGTCTCTAGAAAAAAAGAGTTTACTGTAACCAGTTTTCAGAAACAAACAACCCAACAGATGCTTAATAAAGGTGGACAATTTCCAGTTAATACCTCACACACAGTGAAACTAGCTAGAAAAATACACAGTACACAAAGTGCTATAAATAACAAAGAAATAAAGAACAAAATAAACAAAGAACAGGATACTTAATGTTATATATTATAGCTCCGAGTTTCCTCAGTGTCCTTCCTTCGATCAGTTCACTGTAAAAAGGCAGAGCATTCACAAGTGAACTTCTTAGGTAACAGAAAGTTGAAACCTGAGACAGCTTTTAAGAAAGAAATCTCAAAAGAACCAATGAGGTGCTTAGTCTAAGCTGTAGTCCAGGTGACCTCAGTCAGCCAATGACCTCAAACAATTCTCTCTCACAGAAATGCCTGATGGCTTTGGCCAAACCACTGTCTCTGAATATGTGCTCAGACACACAGCCTCCACAAACACTAGGCCCAAATACAAGCCTGAATATGGAAATGCTACAAATATCCCCACTACTTAGAACAAACTGCAGAAATGTTTCACAGCTGAAAAGCAGCAGTGAGCCTTTAAATGAAAGTTTTAAACAGCTAAAGCAGCCTCTAGAAAAAAAGAGTTTATTGTAACCAGTTATCAGAAACAAACAACCCAACAGATGCTTAATAAAGGTGGACAATTTCCAGTTAATACCTCACACACAGTGAAACTAGCTAGAAAAATACACAGTACACAAAGTGCTATAAATAACAAAGAAATAAAGAACAAAATAAACAAAAAACAGGATACTTAATGTTATATATTATAGCTCCAAGTTTCCTCAGTGTCCTTCCTTTGATCAGTTCACTGTGAAATGGCAGAACATTCACAACTGAACTTCTTAGGTAACAGAAAGTTCAAACCTGAGACAGCTTTTAAGAAAGAAATCTCAAAAGAACCAATGAGGTGCTTAGTCTAAGCTGTAGTCCAGGTGACCTCAGTCAGCCAATGACCTCAAACAATTCTCTCTCACAGAAATGCCTGATGGCTTTGGCCAAACCAATGTCTCTGAATATGTGCTCAGACACACAGCCTCCACAAACACTAGGCCCAAATACAAGCCTGAATATGGAAATGCTACTAATATCCCCACTACTTAGAACAAACTGCAGAAATGTTTCACAGCTGAAAAGCAGCAGTGAGCCTTTAAATGAAAGTTTTAAACAGCTAAAGGAGCCACTAGAAAAAAAGAGTTTACTGCAACCAGTTTTCAGAAACAAACAACCCAACAGATGCTTAATAAAGGTGGACAATTTCCAGTTAATACCTCACACACACAGTGAAACTAGCTAGAAAAATACACAGTACACAAAGTGCTATAAATAACAAAGAAATAAAGAACAAAATAAACAAAAAACAGGATAGTTAATGTTATATATTATAGCTCCGAGTTTCCTCAGTGTCCTTCCTTCGATCAGTTCACTGTGAAATGGCAGAGCATTCACAACTGAACTTCTTAGGTAACAGAAAGTTGAAACCTGAGACAGCTTTTAAGAAAGAAATCTCAAAAGAACCAATGAGGTGCTTAGTCTAAGCTGTAGTCCAGGTGACCTCAGTCAGCCAATGACCTCAAACAATTCTCTCTCACAGAAATGCCTGATGGCTTTGGCCAAACCACTGTCTCTGAATATGTGCTCAGACACACAGCCTCCACAAACACTAGGCCCAAATACAAGCCTGAATATGGAAATGCTACAAATATCCCCACTACTTAGAACAAACTGCAGAAATGTTTCACAGCTGAAAAGCAGCAGTGAGCCTTTAAATGAAAGTTTTAAACAGCTAAAGGAGCCTCTAGAAAAAAGAGTTTACTGTAACCAGTTATCAGAAACAAACAACCCAACATATGCTTAATAAAGGTGGACAATTTCCAGTTAATACCTCACACACAGTGAAACTAGCTAGAAAAATACACAGTACACAAAGTGCTATAAATAACAAAGAAATAAAGAACAAAATAAACAAAAATAGGATACTTAATGTTATATATTATAGCTCCGAGTTTCCTCAGTGTCCTTCCTTCGATCAGTTCACTGTGAAATGGCAGAGCATTCACAACTGAACTTCTTAGGTAACAGAAAGTTGAAACCTGAGACAGCTTTTAAGAAAGAAATCTCAAAAGAACCAATGAGGTGCTTAGTCTAAGCTGTAGTCCAGGTGACCTCAGTCAGCCAATGACCTCAAACAATTCTCTCTCACAGAAATGCCTGATGGCTTTGGCCAATCCACTGTCTCTGAATATGTACTCAGACACACAGCCTCCACAAACACTAGGCCCAAATACAAGCCTGAATATGGAAATGCTACAAATATCCCCACTACTTAGAACAAACTGCAGAAATGTTTCACACCTGAAAAGCAGCAGTGAGCCTTTAAATGAAAGTTTTAAACAGCTAAAGGAGCCTCTAGAAAAAAAGAGTTTACTGTAACCAGTTTTCAGAAACAAACAACCCAACAGATGCTTAATAAAGGTGGACAATTTCCAGTTAATACCTCACACACAGTGAAACTAGCTAGAAAAATACACAGTACACAAAGTGCTATAAATAACAAAGAAATAAAGAACAAAATAAGCAAAAAACAGGATAGTTAATGTTATATATTATAGCTCCGAGTTTCCTCAGTGTCCTTCCTTCGATCAGTTCACTGTGAAATGGCAGAGCATTCACAACTGAATTTCTTAGGTAACAGAAAGTTGAAACCTGAGACAGCTTTTAAGAAAGAAATCTCAAAAGAATCAATGAGGTGCTTAGTCTATGCTGTAGTCCAGGTGACCTCAGTCAGCCAATGACCTCAAACAATTCTCTCTCACAGAAATGCCTGATGGCTTTGGCCAAACCAATGTCTCTGAATATGTGCTCAGACACACAGACTCCACAAACACTAGGCCCAAATACAAGCCTGAATATGGAAATACTACAAATATCCCCACTACTTAGAACAAACTGCAGAAATGTTTCACAGCTGAAAAGCAGCAGTGAGCCTTTAAATGAAAGTTTTAAACAGCTAAAGGAGCCTCTAGAAAAAAAGAGTTTACTGTAACCAGTTATCAGAAACAACCCAACAGATGCTTAATAAAGGTGGACAATTTCCAGTTAATACCTCACACACAGTGAAACTAGCTAGAAAAATACACAGTACACAAAGTGCTGTAAATAACAAAGAAATAAAGAACAAAATAAACAAAAAACAGGATACTTAATGTTATATATTATAGCTCCGAGTTTCCTCAGTGTCCTTCCTTCGATCAGTTCACTGTGAAATGGCAGAGCATTCACAACTGAACTTCTTAGGTAACAGAAAGTTGAAACCTGAGACAGCTTTTAAGAAAGAAATCTCAAAAGAACCAATGAGGTGATTAGTCTAAGCTGTCGTCCAGGTGACCTCAGTCAGCCAATGACCTCAAACAATTCTCTCTCACAGAAATGCCTGATGGCTTTGGCCAAACCACAGTCTCTGAATATGTGCTCAGACACACAGCCTCCACAAACACTAGGCCCAAATACAAGCCTGAATATGGAAATGCTACAAATATCCCCACTACTTAGAACAAACTGCAGAAATGTTTCCCAGCTGAAAAGCAGCAGTGAGCCTTTAAATGAAAGTTTTAAACAGCTAAAGGAGCCTCTAGAAAAAAAGAGTTTCCTGTAACCAGTTATCAGAAACAAACAACCCAACAGATGCTTAATAAAAGTGGACAATTTCCAGTTAATACCTCACACACAGTGAAACTAGCTAGAAAAATACACAGTACACAAAGTGCTATAAATAACAAAGAAATAAAGAACAAAATAAACAAAAAACAGGATACTTCATGATCTGAAGTAGGAGATTCATTTGTCTGCAACCTGTGGGTTATGGATCCGATATCGGATCCGAACTGGCATGGTTTTCCAGCTATGGATCCGAGCTCTCAGCTCCTCCCCTCACCCACAATGCCCTGCTCTCCCTACATGACCCCAGATCTAGTTTGCCGCGCTGGTGACCAGATTGGTTTCTTGAGCTCTACAGCTAAGTGTTCTTTTCAACGATATTTAGTGCTAAATTTAAAGGTTTTTTTGACAGTTTGTGTGAAAGTTTAGGTTTCCCCTTTTGTAGCTAAAGTTGTTTAGTTTTATTAACTTTTTTTAACTTTAGTTTCCCTCCCCTCGCTGGTGCGTAGTGTGTGTTTGGGCCTGTGTGTGTTTGGCTAGTTTCAGTGGCGGCTGGTGACTTCAAATCACAGGGGGGCTGCAGGAGACGCTGAATGGGCGGGGTCAAAGGGAAGGGTGTGGTCAACCATAAAGGGGAGGAGCTATGCACAAAACCACAAAAAAACTAACTTTAATTAAATACGCTGCCCTGGGTGGCAAACCATCATTATGAAAGTCCAATCAAGACAAAAATAAGTGTAGAAGAATAAAAATATTTCAATGCATTGGCTGCATAACAGCTTACTTAATATCTAGATGGAAACAAAAGGTTGTGAGGCATGAAAAAATAAATTACTTTTTAAATACATTACTGGAATGCCAGTCAAAATCAAGTATAAGAAAACCAGAAGCACTCAACTCAAACCACTTCTCCTTGCACTGCAGTTCTAATTATAATATATTCAGCTTTATTAAAGTACCAAGCAACATGCTGAAAGTAGAAATCTATGTGATGCCCCCACTTGTAAAAATGTTTCTTATCCAAAAAAGACCTTCTGCCTGACAACTTGTTTCATGGGGAAAACATGATAAAAGTAAAAAATGAAAAGCAAACAAGAAACAAGCTCAAGATACATTGCTTAAAGGATTACTGTACAGGTTATGGACCACACATGATTGGCATTCTGTTTAGTTTACGGGTAAAGCCTGTAGAGATGACTGGAAGTCTCCAACAAGTGTAATGAGCTTTTTAAAATAATGGAATCCTGTCCTTTAATACCCAAGGCTTATACATTATCTAGTCAAGTATTCTCTGCATGGCAACAACAGAAAGGCTTTCAATGTTGGCAATTCTTTAACA
Source organism: Protopterus annectens (assembly GCF_019279795.1). Taxonomy (NCBI): domain Eukaryota; kingdom Metazoa; phylum Chordata; order Ceratodontiformes; family Protopteridae; genus Protopterus; species Protopterus annectens. The sequence goes on from NC_056743.1 coordinate 1,414,860,814, forward strand.
GTATGCTTATTAAAGCTTACTTGCACTTTACGATGTCAGACAAGCTTACCTTATGGTCATTAAAGCATTGCTACTTAAACACAGAGCAACAGGCACTTTGAGTAATAAGCATAAATCAACAGTACAAAAATATGACAGAAACCAGACCATTCTGCAAAATCAAGGACAGATGAAAAGCCACTGTAGTACTTATGCAGTGTGTCCTCCCCATCCAAGGTAGATACAACTACTCCTCGCCTTGGACACATGCAGCGTCACTACATGGGGAGGGGGGTGCAACAAGCATGTCACAATTTGAAATCTCTCTGGCTGACTGTGATGGCCCTGACACATTTGTCATACCTCTCAACTTCAAGAGCAAGAAATCTGGACAAAGCCATACACAGAAGTGGGACAAAGGCACAACAATAAGGACAATTTTAAATATTGCTCTAATAAACTTAGAAAGATAATAGAATAGGTCTTGCATTAGTATGAATTTTCTGAAGGGTATAAAATCTGAAACTCAAATGTCTGTCATTTTCTAACTTCAGTCTTTAGTGATTTGTCACTAATTTGCCAAAAACACAATTTTATGAAAATGGACCAAAAATGTGATGCAAAAATATAAATAGACACACAATACAGCTTCTACCTGTCAAAGAAGGGACACTTTAATATTAGTACTGCTACCTTGAGCAGCTGACAAAATAAAGAATCTACATGCATTTCAAGTAATCTATAACTTTGATTATTACAGTTATTTCTTAATTGTAAACCCTCCATGTTTTCTTCCAAAATTGCTATTTTATGGAGGGATTATTAGGGGAAGAGCAACATTTTGAGCCAAAAATTGGGGACAGTTGAGAGGTTGGCTATGCCTAATTCTATAAAGCAATTTATTTGCATGTACCTCTCAACCTGTTAATGCAGTAAATCTGAACAAGGCCAAATATATTGGGGCACATATAAACAGTACTAAAAATTGCTCTTGTATAAATTGAGACAGTTGATAGAACTCTTACTTTAACATGCATTTTATGAAGGTTATGAAGTCTGAAACTTATTATTTAGTGACTTCTGGCAAATCATTTAGGAATTAAAACTACAAATTTTATGAACAACAAACCAAAATAAGAAGCAAAATCTATTCATTCTTTGAAAATCTGGACAGTTGGGAGGTATAGTTCAGCTGGGCCTGTCTGAGTTTGCTGCCTTCCCCTCACAAAATAATGGTTGAACTGGAGGCTCTGCAGCCATTCCAATTAACCATTACTTGGCTATTTCACTCCATTTACCATAAACACTAATGTGCATACTGCTTTACTTCAATGATTGGACTTCATTTGAAAGTTTTATTTTGTATTTTATAGCACAAACATTAAGTCATCTGTTAAACAAAGCAATGCAGTCTCACAATGAAAACTTAGCATTAAAACTTCTCTGCCCTTGAAACTCACATTCATTGAAACAGCATTGAAACCCACATTCAAAGAAAATACATTTTGCCAGTGGCAGATAAAGATTAATTTTGGGCTGTTTTCGAATCATAGGCCCCTTGCATATGAAACATACATGTGCTCTTTGATACACCTTCCTCATTGTACTAAAAATTATATTCCTTGTACAATACAGTACACTTGTTAGAGGGTGTTTTAAATTTGTTTTGAACATTTTTCCAGTAAGCAATGAAACAAAACATATGCACCCATAATGGCAAAACTGCCCAGTTGAGAACATTTATCATAAAAAGTCTACTCAGACTTCCACAGTCCACCATTATTAGTAAATATACACAATTCTACAGTCCACCATTATTAGTAAATATGCACAATTCCACAGTCCACCATTATTAGTAAATATGCACAATTCTACAGTCCACCATTATCAGTAAATATGCACAATTCTACAGTGCACCTTTATCAGTAAATATGCACAATTCTACAGTCCATATTCAGTGAATTCAGTTCTTGCCATAGCTGTCAACCTTAGCACAAAACCTGGGAAGGCAATAATGAGGGAATACAGTCCCAAAAATAGGGACAAATTTAAAATATTCATCTTATAAACTTAGAAAATTGCTAGAAAAAAAGGTTGTGCTACTATGTATTCTGAAGAACATGAAGTTTGAAATTCAAATGCCGGGTCAATTTTACTGCGGACAGAACAAAACAATTTTCAGCAGAGACGAGGGATTAATACTGCAGACACGTCTTTGTAAAATGGCAGGGCATCAGAGCAAATCCACACAAACACAGAGAGGAGATGCAGACTCCACACAGAAGCCACCCCAACCAAGAATCAAACCAGAAAACCTATAGCTGTGAGGCAACAATACTACCACTGCACCATCAAATCTGCAAGGAATTAAGCATTCAGAAACCTGAAGTCTGAAATTCAAATGCCTGTCAATTTTATCAAGGACAGAACAAAAACAATTTTCAGCAGAGACGCAGGGATTAATACTGCAGACACATCTTTGTAAAATGGCAGGGCACCAGAGCAAATCCACACAAATACAGGGAGGAGATGCAGACAGAAGCCACCCCAACCAAGAATCAAACCAGAAAACCTATAGTTGTGAGGTAACAATACTATCACTGCACCATCAATTATACAAGGAATTAAACATTCAGAAACCTGAAGTCTGAAATTCAAATGCCTGTCATTTTTACTGGACAGAACAAAACAATTTTCAGCAGAGACAGGTATTAAAACTGCAGACACATCTTTGTAAAATGGCAGGGCACCAGAGCAAATCCACACAAACACAGGCAGGAGATGCAGACTCCAAACAGAAGCCACCCCAACCAAGAATCAAACCAGAAAACCTATAGCTGTGAGGCAACAATACTACCACCGCACCATCAATTATGCAAGGAATTAAACATTCAGAAACCTGAAGTCTGAAATTCAAATGCCTGTCAATTTTACTGCGGACAGAACAAAACCAATTTTCAGCAGGGATTAAAACTGCAGACACGTCTTTGTAAAATGGCAGGGCACCAGAGCAAATCCACACAAACACATGGAGGAGATGCAGACTCCACACAGAAGCCACCCAACCAATAATCAAACCAGAAAACCTATAGCTGTGAGGCAACAATACTACCACTGCACCATCAAATACGCAAAGAATTAAACATTCAGAAACCCTTAAGTCTGAAATTCAAATGCCTGTCAATTTTATTTAACATTTTTAATCAGGACAGTCTGACTTGGAACAAATAAACAATTTTCAGCAGAGGCCCAGGAAGAAATAATGCAGACATGTCTTTGTAACATGGGAGGACACAAAAGCAAACCCACACAAACACAGGGAGAAGATACAGACCCACAAAGAAGGAACCCCAGCCAAGAATCAAACCCAAGAACCTGCAGCTGTGAGGCAACAATGCTACTACTACACCATCAAATATCAAGCATTGCAACATTTACAAACCACAGATATTATGAGGAACAGATCAGATCGAATATGAGGCAAAATCTGAAATTTTTTAAATGGTGGTGGGTAGGAACTCAAGTCTTTAACACCTGCATACAGGGTACAGGGTTCAAGCCTGAGGCATTCCTACCACACCACCATAAGCACCTGGGGCATTTCACACACCCCGGTAAAGCACAAGCACCATACACAAACACTCCAGTAAAGCACAAGCACCATACACAAACACTCCAGTAAAGTACAAGCACCATACACAAACTCCAGTAAAGCACAAGCACCATACACACACAAATAAACATTGTAAATTAAAAAGCACAAACTCCATACAAATAAACATTGTAAATTAAAAGGCACCTTACCTGAATACATCCAGCTAACGTACATCCTTCCCACAAGAATACTGAAGACCCGAGATCCCAATGCTCCATCCCGGACGAGATCCCTAATGCTCTGTCCCGAGTCCCTGCTGCTCCTCTTGCAGTCCGACGCGACCCATAATCCTGGCGGGTCTGTGCACTGTAAAAGTGCACAGAAGTCTCCTTGTGTCCCCCTATGGGGACGGGCCGGACTGTTTGAGCATGCGATAGACCGACAGTAGTCGGACCGGTCTATGCAAGTCTGCAATTTTGAAAAAATAATTTTTTTTATTTTTCATTTTTCTTTCTTTCTTTTTTTATTTTTGAGGGGGCTGCAGTCCGGCAGCCCTATGCCACGAGCCGCCCCTGGCTAGTTTACTTTTACTTTTTTAGATTAGTTTAAGTAAAAAAAGCTAGGCTCTTAGGATGTCTGAACAACCTAAGGCTGTTTTTTCGAAGTGCTCCGAGTGTGGCCATAAGCTTTCCCCTGCTGATGGCCACACTCAGTGCGTTCGATGCCTTGGGGTTGAGCACCTCACTTCTGGATGTTCCATTTGTGCAGGGTTCAACCCCAGGGCATTGAAGGAGCGGAGGTCGAAGCTGGTCCTGGCGGGACCTTTGCCCCCGGACTCGGCTCTGGCTACCGCTCCTTCAGGGGGTACCATGCCCACAGTTCCCTCCTCTCCGGTTCCCCCTCCTCCTCCTGGGACTCAACCTCCCTGTAGTGGTTTGGAGGAGAGGGAAGCTAGAAAGAAGACCGGAGGGAGAAGCACCATAAGCGGGCCGAGACCTCTGTTTCGGCCCGCCTGCCAAGCTTCTCCTCCGGCCTCCTTGTCTGCTGGTTCTCCCCTCCTCGGCTCCGGTCACCTGTGTGCTTTTCACCGAACTGAGGAGGAGGAGACCGATCTCCGCGAGGCTATCCAGGAGGCACTCAAGGCCTACCTCGGTAGCCTCGTCGAGATCGACTTACAGTTTATCGGATGCTGATCTGGACCGATGATGAGAAGGTTCTTCCAGGCCCAGATGCAGATGGTGTTCTTGCCTCCCCTCTGGGTGGGAGCTCGACCCCTCTTTAAACCTATAGCTCCTTCTCCGACCCGCTACCCGGGTTCGGAGCAGTTGGAGCCGAGCAGCTTCGAGCCGGGGTTGGTCGGCGCCGATAGTACTCGTACTGGATCCGACCCTGCCCTCGAGTGCTTCAGATCCAACATCTGGAGCCTGGATCCGAGCCGGATCTGGGGATCAGTGCTCCTTCGGCCGCCTGTGTCTGAGCGCACTGTCCCTCGGATCCGAGTGCTGGTGCTGGCTCGATCCACTCTTCGGATCCCAGGGGAGCCGATTATTGGATCCTTTGGTCGAGGTCGGCTCCCCTCGGCTTTGATGTAGTGGAGAGGGCCCTGTTGAGGGTTTCGGACCCCGGCACTTGCTTCGCCCGCCCCCGCCTCCATCTGCACTGGGCCAGGCTTCCACCATCCGGCCATTGGGACAGCCCGCTTTGCCCCAAGTTGTTCCTTTGGAACAGGTCACAGTTTGCGAGGAGTCCTCTGACAGCCCCCCCGGAGGATGCCCCCCACAAGCATACGTGCAAAAGGAGGCACATAGACTCCCCCGAGTCTCTCACTGAAGACACGGACTTGGAGGAAGTGGAAGGCTCCCCAAGATCACCCCCTGAGGATGTCTCCTTTGGAGACATCATGGAAATGCTTCGCATAAGGGGGGGTGGTCTGCCCCCAAGTCTTCCTCGGACGAATCTGTGTTCTTGGAGGCATTTGAAGCGGGCCCGTCTACCTCTTGGGTGTCCCCTCCTGCTGACCCCCTGGTGGACCTGATTACCACCAGGGCGTGGAAGGAACCGGACACCGTGGAGCCAATTCCAAAAAGGCCCGACCGTATACTTAGTCCCCCGGCTGACCGTGCCCATTAGAGTAAGGGCCTCCGGTAGATGCCATGTTGACGGCGGCAGCCACCAAGAGGGAACTTGCTCAGGAGAGTCCCTCAGTCCATCCCCCGAGCAAGGAGTCTCGGATGATGGACCGCTTGGGGAAGCAGATGTTTAGTTCAGCGACCTTTTCAGTAAGGGCGCTGAACTACCTGGCACATGTGATTAGGATGCAGCATGATCTTATCAAGGAATACGCTGCATCTCCCCCAGAATCCATGTCGGAGGAGGACAAAGTGTTGCACTCCACCCGTATGGCCACTCTCAGGTCCGTCACTAATACCTCTATGCTGTTACTGTCCCATGCTAAGGAAGGTGCCGTTAGAGCCGCAGGGGCAGGCCTAGTTACCAGACATCAGGCCTGGCTCCGTCATTGCGATTTCACGGAGCCCTACAAGGCATCATTTGCGAACGCTCCCTTCGATGGTTCTGCCCTCTTTGGCAAAACTGTTCATGATACCTTGACCCAGAGCGAAAAGGACAGGAAGACGCTGTCTGCCGTCGGAATCCGCTTCTCTGTGCCCCAGCGGCCCTATTCTAGGAACCAAAATGGCCAGAAGAAGATGTGGTTCCGGAAGTCGCAGCAATCCTAACCCGCTTCGGACAACCAGTCCTTCCGTGGCAGAGGAGGACAGGGAGGACGCCGCCCCAGGGGCAGACGGGCTCCCAGGAACTTTGGGTCCAGAGAGCCCTTCTCTGAACGGCCCGCGCAGCAGCCCTGAAGGGTTGCCCAGCTGCTCCACTCTGGAGGCAGTCGGGGGACGTTTTTCGGAGCACCTAGTGGCATGGGAGTCCATAACATCAGACCGCTGGGTCCTCCAAATCATATCCAGAGGATACTGTATCCCATTTCGTCACATGCCAAAATTGAAGTCCCTCCCCGACGTTCCACCCGGTCAGTGGGAGGCCGCTTTGGCAGAAATTGGCCATCTGCTAAAGAAAAGAGCCATCCAGCCCGTCCCCCCAGACCAGATCGGATCAGGGTTCTACTCTAGGTTCTTTTTAGTGCCAAAAAAGATGGGGGACCTAAGACCAATCTTAGACCTTTCACTCTTGAACCTGGCAATTCCCAAGGAGAATTTCCGAATGGTTACGTTGCAGTCTATTCTCCCCCTTCTGGGAGAAAATCACTGGATGTGCTCCATAAACCTCAAGGATGCGTACTACCACATACTAATGGACAGGCGCTCCAGGAGGTTTCTCCGCTTCCGGCTGGGAGCCAGTCACTACCAATTCAGGGTCCTTCCCTTTGGTCTCACCACAGCCCCCAGGGTGTTCACCAAAGTATTAGCAGTGGTAGCGGCCCACCCGAGGCTTCAGGGGGTGCAGGTCTTCCCTTACCTGGACGACTGGCTTCTCACCGCTCCAACAAGGCATCTACTATTATTGGCGCGAGATTCCTTTCTCCATCTAGCTCCCCGTCTGGGCATCACAATAAATACAGGAAAATCCAACCTAGCACCCACGCAGTTCATAGATTTTATAGGTGCCAGGTTAGACACGAGATGGCTAAGAGCCTTCCTCACTGCGGACAGAATTCAGAATCTGCAGCTCCAGGTGCGGGCCATTCTCCACTCCAGCTCATTTCCGGCGGAGTTGGTCCTGAGGGCTCTAGGGACCATGGCGGCAGCGATAGCTCTTCTTCCCCTTGCCAGGTTCAATATGCGCATCCTTCAATGGACACTCCTAGTTCAGTGGTCTTATCTTGCTCTTCCTATGCATCATCCCATTGCGATCAGCAAGGCTTGCAAGCGGTCCCTCCTGTGGTGGCTCCACTCACCAAATCTCCACGGAGGCCGCCCCTTTTGTGCTTCTCCCCCTCTCACCACGGTGACCATGGACGCCTCCTGCCTCGGGTGGGGGGGGGGCATTTTGCAGGCCGGACGGTCCAAGGCACGTGGAACGATTCCGAGACCTTACTGCATATCAATGTTCTAGAGATGAGAGCAGTGCTCTTAGCGTTGCAAGCACTACAGGCCTTTCTTCCCTTGGGAACTATTGCAATTCAGTCGGACAACATGTCTGTCGTCTGGTATATCAACAAACAGGGGGGAACCAGGTCTTACCCTCTTTATCGAGAAGCCATGAGAGTGTGGGAATGGGCAATCTCCACCAACCGCTTTCTCATTGCAACGCATATTCCGGGTCAGTCCAACATCCTTGCGGACAAACTCAGTCGCACCATTCTCTTCCCCTACGAGTGGTCTCTCAATGCTCAGGTAGCGAAATGCATCTTCGCACGGTGGGGAACTCCTTGTTGCGATCTTTTTGCGTCTCCCTCAAACACCAAGTGCGACAGTTTTTTTGCTCTAATCCCTCCTCCTGGAGATACCCCAAGAGACGCTCTGGTGCATGCTTGGCCCCCTGGTCTTCTTTATGCTTACCCCCCTTTGCCTCTGATGCTCCAAGTTCTTCAGAAAGCCTCTCGGTTGGGGTGCAGAATGATTCTCATTGCCCCATTCTGGCCTCGACAGATCTGATTCCCCTTCCTAAGGTCTCACTCGGTGAATCCTCCTTGGATTCTAGATCCCATTCCGGATCTGATATCTCACCCATCCCATCTATCAACCCTGAATCTGGACAACCTGAAGCTAGCTGCTTGGCTGCTCCAGTTCCACTCCTGATCAGGACTCCCGGTATTTCGTCTCCAGTTAAGGCCATCCTGGTAGCGGCTCATAAACCATCTACCAGGAAAGTTTACCGCAGCAAGTGGAAGCGGTTCTCCATTTGGGCGGAGCGGCAAGGTCTAGACCCCTTCACAGTTCCCCTTCCTCTGGTGCTTGACTTCTTAACCACTCTCTTTAATGATGGTGCCAGCAGTTCCACGGTCAAAGTGCAACTTGCGGCAATTTCTCATTATCATATTGGGCAAGACTCCAGTCCACTGATGTCTGCCAAATTGTGTAAGATTTTCGTAAAAGGTACTTTTCTTCTCAGACCCCCTGTAAAGCAAGTGGTTCCTCCTTGGGACCTTTCATTGGTCCTTCAGGCCTTGACCGCTCCTTCGAACCTGTGACGGTAGATCTGAAATGTTTGTCTTTCAAGACGGCCTTTTTAGTAGCCATTACCTCGGCCAAGAGAGTTTCAGAACTTCAAGCCTTATCAGTCAAGCCTCCTTACTTGGTCTTTCATCCGGACCGTGTATACCTCAGGACCAACCCGTCCTTTCTTCCTAAGGTAGCTTCTGAAGCGAATATTAATCAATCCATTAACCTCCCTGTTTTCTTTCCTAAATATCAAAACAAAGGTGAATACAAGCTACATTCTTTAGATGTTCACAGGCAACTTAGATTTTATCTGAACAGGACAGCTGGTCATAGGCAATCCGACCAGTTGTTTATTTCCTTTGCTAAATTCAATTTGGGCAAGCCAATTTCCAAAGTCTCCTTATCACTCGGGATTTCGCAGTGCATCTTACTGGCTTATCAAGCTTCTGGAAGGCCCGCACTGGAGGGAGTAAAGGCCCATTCAACCCGGTCAGTTTCTACTTCAGCGGCCTTTAAAGCTAGGATTCCTCTGGATGATATTTGTTCAGCAGCCACTTGGGCTTCATCTCATACCTTTATTTCCCACTACAAGTTGGATATTACATCTAGAGGTAGAGCATCCTTTGGCTCGGTGCTCCGGAATATCCTTCCATGATGGCCCAAGAGTCAGGTAGCTGGGGACTTGTCCCACAGGTTGCAGACAAATGAATCTCCTACTTCAGATTTAGAAGTTATGTACTCACCATAACGTTCCATCTGAGTAGGTGTATTCATTTGTCTGCAACCATCCCGCCCTCCTATCCCCCTGGCCTTGTCAGTTTCCTGCATATTATGTGTTACCCTTTTTAGGGTGTTTCTATTGTTGGCAAACTCGATCTGAGGTCATGTAGGGAGAGCAGAGCATTATGGGTGAGGGGAGGAGCTGAGAGCTCGGATCCATAGCTGGAAAACCATGCCGGTTCGGATCCGATATCGGATCCATAACCCACAGGTTGCAGACAAATGAATACACCTACTCAGATGGAACGTTATGGTGAGTACATAACTTCTAATTATATATTATAGCTCCGAGTTTCCTCAGTGTCCTTCCTTCGATCAGTTCACTGTGAAATGGCAGAGCATTCACAACTGAACTTCTTAGGTAACAGAAAGTTGAAACCTGAGACAGCTTTTATGAAAGAAATCTCAAAAGAACCAATGATGTGTTTAGTCTAAGCTGTAGTCCAGGTGACCTCAGTCAGCCAATGACCTCAAACAATTCTCTCTCACAGAAATGCCTGATGGCTTTGGCCAAACCACTGTCTCTGAATATGTGCTCAGACACACAGCCTGCACAAACACTAGGCCCAAATACAAGCCTGAATATGGAAATGCTACAAATATCACCACTACTTAGAACAAACTGCAGAAATGTTTCACAGCTGAAAAGCAGCAGTGAGCCTTTAAATGAAAGTTTTAAACAGCTAAAGGAGCCTCTAGAAAAAAGAGTTTACTGTAACCAGTTATCAGAAACAAACAACCCAACAGATGCTTAATAAAGGTGGACAATTTCCAGTTAATACCTCACACACAGTGAAACTAGCTAGAAAAATACACAGTACACAAAGTGCTATAAATAACAAAGAAATAAAGAACAAAATAAACAAAAAACAGGATACTTAATGTTATATATTATAGCTCCAAGTTTCCTCAGTGTCCTTCCTTCGATCAGTTCACTGTGAAATGGCAGAGCATTCACAACTGAACTTCTTAGGTAACAGAAAGTTGAAACCTGAGACAGCTTTTAAGAAAGAAATCTCAAAAGAACCAATGAGGTGCTTAGTCTAAGCTGTAGTCCAGGTGACCTCAGTCAGCCAATGACCTCAAACAATTCTCTCTCACAGAAATGCCTGATGGCTTTGGCCAAACCAATGTCTCTGAATATGTGCTCAGACACACAGCCTCCACAAACACTAGGCCCAAATACAAGCCTGAATATGGAAATGCTACAAATATCCCCACTACTTAGAACAAACTGCAGAAATGTTTCACAGCTGAAAAGCAGCAGTGAGCCTTTAAATGAAAGTTTTAAACAGCTAAAGGAGCCTCTAGAAAAAGAGTTTACTGTAACCAGTTATCAGAAACAAACAACCCAACAGATGCTTAATAAAGGTGGACAATTTCCAGTTAATACCTCACACACAGTGAAACTAGCTAGAAAAATACACAGTACACAAAGTGCTATAAATAACAAAGAAATAAAGAACAAAATAAACAAAAAACAGGATACTTAATGTTATATATTATAGCTCCGAGTTTCCTCAGTGTCCTTCCTTCGATCAGTTCACTGTGAAATGGCAGAGCATTCACAACTGAACTTATTTAGGTAACAGAAAGTTGAAACCTGAGACAGCTTTTAAGAAAGAAATCTCAAAAGAACCAATGAGGTGCTTAGTCTAAGCTGTAGTCCAGGTGACCTCAGTCAGCCAATGACCTCAAACAATTCTCTCTCACAGAAATGCCTGATGGCTTTGGCCAAACCATTGTCTCTGAATATGTGCTCAGACACACAGCCTCCACAAACACTAGGCCCAAATACAAGCCTGAATATGGAAATGCTACAAATATCCCCACTACTTAGAACAAACTGCAGAAATGTTTCACAGCTGAAAAGCAGCAGTGAGCCTTTAAATGAAAGTTTTAAACAGCTAAAGGAGCCTCTAGAAAAAGAGTTTACTGTAACCAGTTATCAGAAACAAACAACCCAACAGATGCTTAATAAAGGTGGACAATTTCCAGTTAATACCTCACACACAGTGAAACTAGCTAGAAAAATACACAGTACACAAAGTGCTATAAATAACAAAGAAATAAAGAACAAAATAAACAAAAAACAGGATACTTAATATTATAGCTCCGAGTTTCCTCAGTGTCCTTCCTTTGATCAGTTCACTGTGAAATGGCAGAGCATTCACAACTGAACTTCTTAGGTAACAGAAAGTTGAAACCTGAGACAGCTTTTAAGAAAGAAATCTCAAAAGAACCAATGAGGTGCTTAGTCTAAGCTGTAGTCCAGGTGACCTCAGTCAGCCAATGACCTCAAACAATCCTCTCTCACAGAAATGCCTGATGGCTTTGGCCAAACCAATGTCTCTTAAAATGTGCTCAGACACACAGCCTCCACAAACACTAGGCCCAAATACAAGTCTGAATATGGAAATGCTACAAATATCCCCACTACTTAGAACAAACTGCAGAAATGTTTCACAGCTGAAAAGCAGCAGTGAGCCTTTAAATGAAAGTTTTAAACAGCTAAAGGAGCCTCTAGAAAAAAAGAGTTTACTGTAACCAGTTATCAGAAACAAACAACCCAACAGATGCTTAATAAAGGTGGACAATTTCCAGTTAATACCTCACACACAGTGAAACTAGCTAGGAAAATACACAGTACACAAAGTGCTATAAATAACAAAGAAATAAAGAACAAAATAAACAAAAAACAGGATACTTAATGTTATATATTATAGCTCCGAGTTTCCTCAGTGTCCTTCCTTCGATCAGTTCACTGTAACATTCCGTCTGATTACTAGAATTTTGGGGTGGAGCCAACTGTGTGCCCTGCCAATTTTGTCTATTCTGTTTCCCGGGTCCTTGGTGTCCACCCCTCCCTCTTCCCCATCCTCGTCCTCTACCCCGTTGACCAAAAACATTACACATTTTTATTTGTGCTTTTACTAATTTCTCCTGTAAATCCTTCTGCTCTTTGGCTAAATGGTCAGAGAGGTATTGTACCTGTTGGACTAACTCATGTAGGCCTAAACTAGGCCAATTTAAACACACTTCTTTTAACTTGTCCCTTACTTGAGGGCGTAGCCCATCCACAAAGGCAGCTGACAGTCCGCTTTGTGCTGATCCTTCGGTGGGTTCAGGGTACCCAGAATATTCCTCAAATGCTTCAGTGAGTCGATGTAAGTATTCGTCTATAGGCTCATCCTCTTTCTGTATGATTGATTTGATTTTTGACCAATTGGGGGTAGGTGGTACAGTTACAGTGATAGAATCAACTATACGTTGTCTAACTGTTTCAAATCCATTTTCCCCTTGCGTGTTATGCTTTGGTATTGGTGTAGGAACATTTGCATGATCCCACATACGTTTCATAAGATCGGCTGGTACAGCGTACTGTAGGACAGCTCTAACCTCTTCTATGGTAGGATTTTGTAAGCAGATATGTCCTGCCAGTACTCGTTGAAACTTTGCTGGGTTATTGCGAATAGGCGGAAGTGATTTGGTAATGGCTTGAAAATCAGTTGCCGACCACGCTCTAGGCACTACTACTGTGGCCGGTTGCCCTGCATCTCTAGCATGGGCCAGATTTGGGACTTCTCTTAATGGAAATATTCACTCTTCATCTAATGGGCTGGTGCCTGACTCAGTCAGAGTCTGGATTAGATTGATCCAGTCCACTGTAATCGTCGTTGCCTTCAATTAGAATTGGACATTGTTCATAAATCTTACCCTTATGTAAATATACAGCTTTCTTATAATATTTCTTTGACTGGCTAGGCCTAGGGTCAAAAAGCATTTGTGCCTTTTTCTTATGTTTTTTTGTCTTTGAGCGGGTTAATCTAGGTGATGACTTACTAGAGGGTTCTTTTTGGTCAGGTTGCTCTATAAGCTGTCTACTGGATTGACTGTCCGATGCCTGAATTCCACTTCCAGACTCGGATGTGGTGTGTTCTTTTCCCCGCCCTCTGTCATAGAGCTTACTGCTGCGTCTTGAACTTGCGAGGGCTGGTATAATGGTGAAGGAGCTGTAGGGGTGGGGGAAACCAGGGGTTATCATCTTCAGATGATTCAGTTATTTGTAATTTATTTAGTTCTTGTACAGGATATAAACCTTTAAAGGGCGGTTCCTTTAAACGTTTCCCGTTTGCTACATCTAGATTAGTCGCAGTATGTCGCAATTCCTTAATCTGCTCTTTTAGTTTCTTTTGGTTATCTTTAAGACTACTAACGACCGAATCCTTTTCCCTTTCTTTAGCTTCGCACATCCAATCATTAAATGCTGCCCAACATAACCCTGATAATCTTCCTTTCTTTTTAACCTCTTTTGTAAATTAATCAATACATCTTTATTAAAACTACCGTTTTCAGGAAAGGCAAGATTACCGTCATTTTTAGTTAGGATGATCCACAGGTTTAAATACATACAACTGTCCCGGTACACCCAATAAAACATATAACCAGCTGGTGTACCTCTTTCTGGCTCATTTATTTTTCCCGCACTCATTCCCATTTTCACACAATAAGCTATACTTGTTTAACACAGGTTTAGCTAAAGTGTTATAGAAACGTCTTTTTACCGCTTTTCATTCCTCCTTTCATACTTATGACACCAGTATTTCCGTATTACCCCACTCTCATACTGCACATTTAAAAGCAGAGAAAAAATGCATGCCACTTACCTTAAAACAACTGAATGAGAGAAATTTCTGCACAAAAAAAAAATTTCAAATCTTTAAGGCAGACAGACAGAGACATGAAGAAAACACTGCAAAAACAGAAAAATCTGTTATGGGCCCTTTTATTAGCAGTACTTCTTTCACTTCCTGACTGCTGCAGCTTGTTCCCAATTCAGATCCGAGTAAATGGCACCAATTGTTACATCTCTTCATTTAATATTTCAAAAATGAAGACAGATACAGTTCTTTCTCACTTTCAGTGGCTTTTATTAACTACAGTACACACGTGCGGGAGCCTCATGGAAAGCACCAGGGAGACTCCCAGAACAAAGGAATAAACAAGCTTATATACTGCTGATATTGCTGACAATGCAAAAATAGAAAAATGAACCAATTAGACTATTATACAGGGCAATTAACCAATCAAAGGTTTACCCGTAAACAAAAGACAATTTTACATCATCATATCTCTGGGCAAAGAAAGAAAATCGGATGCATTTCCATAAAAGGCACATTTCCTGCTTTTAGGCAGACTCTTGGTTTTCAGCATTTTCTCGTTGCTCAGAGTTCATTCAAAGTTCATAGTAAACAATGCGTTTTAATACCTACAGACTGTCGCATACTGAATTCCCTCAAACACATGCTTTGACTTTTTATATTTTACAGCAGAAACGCACTTGACCACCATAACACAGCACAAACCACAAGACACATAGATCACCTACACAGTGTGCCCCTCAACCTAAGCCCCTAAGGCAAAACAGCTTGCCCAATACACTGATCATAGGTGCCTCGATAGTGAGGCACACTGATATCCCACTCACTGGGTTGAATAAGGAGAAGATAACAGTCAGCTGTCTATCAGATGCCAAAATCCGACACATAACACAACAGGTCACCCTCCAGCAAGTACAAGTATGACTCTGTCACTGTCCACGTGGGTGTGAATGACCTGAGATGCACCTCCCTGGACTACATGAAAAGAGACATGGAGGAGCTCTTGGAGTATGTGGCCCAGGCAGGTATGACCCTAGCCCTGAGCAGCATCCTACCGTTGCCCAGAATGTAACAGCAGTACAAGCAGAAAATGATTGATGTTATGTTGTCTCATCTCGCCTTTGTTCTTGCTGGTTGGGTTTGGAGCTGATCCTCGGCTCTGACCCAGCTGATTTACTCTAGTTCGAGAGCTTTTACTGGCTTGGGGCTACCCCTTATCCCAACATGCCTAGTAGCAGCTACCCAGATCTCATTTGCCACTTGCAGCATCGAGATTTCTACTACTAGCTCAGGCCAAGTAATTTGTGCCTTTTTTTTATTTATCGCTATTTGTCTAATTTTTTGTGATTGTATTGACTCGTTAGAGTGTGTGCTATCCCTCTATAGTCTAATGACCCTTTTCTCTGCTTGTTGTGATTCTTTTGGGTGTCATTTTTTCTCCTCAGGTCTTGCATTCCCCTTAGACCCCATTTAAATTAGAGGGTTCTTCCTTTTTCGGGATTGCTGTTTAAGTTAGGGGCTCTCCCATCAGGGGAGTTGCCGTTTAAGTTAGAGGCTCTCCTCCTTCTTTCTTCTCCCCTTTAAAAAAAAAAAAAAAAAAGTTCTTCCTTTTTTGTTGTTGGGCTACCTGTTACAGCCTAGCTGCAGTTACTAGCTGTGTGCTGTTAGTTGATAGTTTTCTGTTTTTTCTGGTGCTGTGGAAATTTCCTTGAATAGTGTTTACCATGTCTAAAGAGTCGAAACCCTCTGGGTTTAAAAAATGCAACTCATGTTGCCAGAAAATGTCCCTTACGGATGGGCACACGACATGTGTTTATTGTTTAGGGGCTGTTCACCTGCAGGACTCTTGCTCAATCTGTCAAGCTTTCAGTTCCAGAGTCCTGGAGGATAGAAGAAATAAGCTTATTTTATGTGGCCTCCTGAAGAACCCTCAAGACTCTTCGTCTCGGGGTCCTCAGCCAGCCAAAGTGTCCGAGAAACACTCCAAGCCATCGGTTCCAAGTTCGAAACAGACAAAAATCTCTGAGAAGCCTTCGGCTCTGTCAGCTCCCAGCATTGGCTCTGACAAAGCTAAGTCTCCGGTAGCTGCATCTGTGTCCTCGGAGCCAGCCTGGACCCATAAGAGATCAAGGTCTCCTTCTTTGGAGCCGGTACGTTCTGCTCCACAATCTCCTCTCCTGCAACCTGGAGTGGGCAGCCATCAGTCCTCTTCACACTCCCTCGGTCCTACAGACTTTTGGATCACGACGTGGAGAGAGTGGTCAACAGGCTCCTGAAGTCACTGGCACTTGCTAAATTACTTTCGAGCCCAGCCCATAAAGAATTGGCTCCTTCGGCCCTCCCAGCTTCTCCATCGATTCCTCCTCCGAATCTCTTGAGCTCGGAGTCGGAATGCATGGAGGTTGTGGTGGTGGAACCATGGGCTCCAGTTTCTTCTCCCTTGGTTCTGATGACCACTCTGATCTCCTCGATGTCTCAGTCCATTGAGGGATCTGGGCACCAAAGCTGTCTCACTGGCTCCGAGGGGGGAAGTGGCATCGAACCCTTGTCTGACCCCGCTCTCCCTCTCGGAGCTTCAGCGCAGGTGAGCTCAGTTCGAAGGAGATCTCTGGGGTCTTTAGAGCTGGCGGTTGCTTTGACTCGGGACCTTGGCACCATTGTGGTGATGAGGAGCGTGCTGTCTCCTGAGACTGCTCCACCCTCAACTCCATTGGCTCCTTCTCCCTCTGTGCCAGTACTTGCCTTTGTCCCTCCTCCTGCCTCCAAGCATAGGGGACCTGTGCTCCAGGACACCCCACTGGGTGACCCCATCTCTTCCAAAACCTCCCCCAAACATTTGGAGGAGGTCCCTTGGAAGAAGAAATGTAAGAGGAAGCATCTAGACTCTCCTGTGTCTATCACTACGGATACAGACTTGGATGAATCGGAAGGGTCCCCACGGTCCCCCTCTGAGGATGTCTCCTTTTCAGACATCTTGAAAATCCTTACACAGAGGGGTGGCTGGAAGTCCCTAGCCCCTTCTGAGGATGAGTCTGTCTGTCTGGATGCATTTGGTTCCTGACCCTCCACCTCTTGGGTGTCCCCGCCTTTCGACCCACTTTTGTCTGTAGTGACTCAAAAGGCGTGGAGTGCTCCAGAAACCATGCAACCAGTTCTGAAGAGACCTAATTAATTTATTACTGCTCCAAATGATAAGTCTTTCCTGTCCAAAGGGGTTCCTGTTGATGCCATGGTGGTGGCAGCAGCCACTAAGAAGGAACTTGTGGAAACTTCTTTCTCTGTCCATCCACCGAACAGATTCTCGTATGATGGACAGGTATGGGAAGCATATGTTTTCTTCAGTGACCTTTACTCTCAGGTCACTGAATTACTTGTCTCATTTCCCACGACTTCAGAGGGATCTCCTGAAGGAGCTAGGAGACACCCTGCAAGGTCCTACAGCTGAAGGAGTTGCAAGCAGGTCAGCTTCCCAGCTTGCGACCTTGACCTCATTGGTAAACTCCTCCATGAGGCTCATTTCCTATGCGGCAGATGGAGTGAGTAGGGCAGCAGGTATCAGAGTAGCTTTGCAGAGACTCCCCCTGGATGTGCTTTTTTCAATTTGTGGAACCTTTTAAGTCTTCATTTATCAACACCCCCTTCCATGGCTTGTCCTTGTTCGGGCCTCAAGTAAAAGAGACTCTCACCAGGTGTGAACAGGATGGCAAAACTCTCTCTGCCATAGGAGTCCATTTTTCCACTCCATCTAGACCCTATCCTAAAGGTCAGAAGAGTGGAAAAATGTGGTTTTGAAAATTCCAGGAATCTTTGCCTGACCACCGTGGAGATTCTTCCCCCAGGGGCAGAGGGGAAAACAACAATGGAAGACACCGCCCTTGTGGCAGAGGGGGTCCACAACAGCAGGGTGACAGTGATTCATTCTCTACTAGGCCCTTCCAGCACTCATGAAGGGAGGCCCGGCTGTCCATCTCTGGAGGCAGTCGGGGGCAGACTATCACTGTACCCAGCAGTCTGGCAATTAATCACGAGAGAAACATGTATACTTTTGATAATATTCAGGGGTTACAAAATTCCCTTTTCTCAGTCCTCCCCCTCAAAAGACAAACATTCTATCCCAGATGTTCCACCTAGTCTTCAGGATCATGCAATCCTAGAAGTTCAAAGATTGTTAGAAAAAAGAGCCATTCAGGAAGTCCCCGCAGACCAAATCGGATCCAGAACTTACTCAAGGTTCTTTTTAGTTCCAAAAAAGACAAGGGACTGGATACCCATTGTGGATCTCAGCAAACTAAACCAGTCGGTAAAAAGACAAAGTTCCAGATGGTAACACTGCAGTCCATTCTTCCCTTCTTAGGTCAGGACAATTGGATGTGCTCCATAGATCTCCAGGACACGTACTATCATATAAAAATGGACAGACAATCCAGGAGATTTCTACGCTACCGGCTGGGAGCTAGTCATTATCAGTTCAGGGCCCTGCCCTTTGGTCTCACCACAGCCCCCAGGTGTTCACCAAGTGTATGGCAGTGGTCATGGCTCACCTGAGGCATCTAGGATTCCAGTTGTTTCCATATCTAGATGACTGGCTCCTCACTGCTACCACCGAGCATCAACTGATCAAAGCATGGGAGTACACAAGCCAAACTTGTTCCCAGTTAGGCATCACCATAAACTACAAAAAGTCTGCCTTGTTGCCTTGTCAGTCTATTACCTTTATAGGGGCAGACTTAGATACAAGACGCATGATAGCAAAACTGCCTCTAGACAGGGTGTCAACCATTCACCAGCAAGTTTTGTTTCTCATAAAGAAGACGAGAGTTCAGGCAGGACAAGTTCTACAAGTACTGGGCTCAATGGCTGCAGCAATTATGCTAGTTCCTTTAGCACACTTTCACATGCGGATTCTACAGTGGCTTCTTTTCGTTCAGTGGTCTTTCCAGGATTTGCCAATGTCACACATGATCTTGATCACGGAATCTTGCAAAAAGGACCTACTATGGTGGCTTGCCTCCCCCAGGTGACTCTGGGCAGATCCTTTCTAGACCCCCATCCAGTAGCCACAGTGACCACGGACACTTCCCAGATAGGGTGGGGGGGCATTATCTGGGCAGACTGTCCAAGAAAAGTGGCAGCCTCATGAGTACCATTTGCACATCAATGTTCTAGAGATGAGAATAGTGCTTCTGGCATTGCAAACACTTCAAGACTCTCTACCTACCGGGACCATTGCAATCCAGACAGACAATATGTCAGTGATATGGTGCATCAACAAGCAGGGCAGAACCGGATCTTACCCCTTGTGTCGGGAGGTGCTTCGAGTATGGCAATGAGTGATGTCTTCCCAACGTTCTCTGATTGCAACGCACATTCCTGGAAAATTCAATGTGATAGCGGACAGGCTCATCTGGGCTATCCTCATGCCTCATGAGTGGTCTCTGAAGCAAGATGTTGCTGACTTGATTTTCTGCAAATGGAGCCAGCCATGCTGCAATCTTTTGCCACTCCCCTAAACAACAAATGCAGCAGCTACTTCACCCTAGTTCCCCCTCTGGGACAGTCACCCAGGGATGCACATGTTCACAGTTGGCCTCCGGGACTACTATATGCCTTTCCACCTTTCCCTCTCATTCCGAAGGTACTTCAGAAAGCAAAATCGTTGGGTTGCAAACTCATCATCATTGCTCCTTACTGGCCTTGCCAGATATGGTTTCTATTTCTTCGCCATTATCTTCAACTGGAACCTTGGATACTGGATCCAGTTCCGGACCTCCTGACACATCAGTCAGGTGGGCTTCACCCTTCCCTCCAAACTCTCAAGCTGGTTACTCCACTTCTTAGCCAGGCTCCCTAACATTTCCCCTGCTGTACAACACATCCTAGTGTCCTCCCACAAGCCCACTACCAGGAGGATTTACACTAGCAAATGGAAGAGGTTCTTTTATTAGGCCAGGAGTAATAACATTGATCCCTTTACTGCTCCTGTTCACAGGATTCATGACTTTTTAGCCAAAACCTTCGGAAAATGGGCAGCTGCAGCTACTGTTAGGGTCCAACTTGCTGCCATCTCCAGTTTTCATGTACAAGACTTGGGTTCTAACATTATGTCCCATAAGTTGTGCAGAGCATTCTTACGAGGTACAACACTTTTGCGCCCCCCACCCCCCGGGACCTAAACTTGGTTTTAGCTATAATGGTTCTGCTTCCCTTTGAACCAGCAGCATCTTGCCCCCTGAAGTTTTTATCTTGGAAAACCCTCTTTTTGTTTGCTATAACTTTGGCTAGATGAGTTTCTGAATTACATGTTTGTCTATTCGTCTGCCGTATCTCTTTTTTCACAAAGATAGAGTCTCTCTTAGGACCAGTCCTTCCTTCTTGCCAAAGGTTTGTTCAGAGTATAACTTAAATCAGTCCATTGAGCTTCCTGTGTTCTTCCCCTATTACTGCAACAAGGCAGAGTATAGATTACACCAGTTGGATGTTCATAGACAATTACATTTTTATTTACACAGGACCAAAGACCTCAGAAAATCAGACCAATTGTTTATATCCTTTGCTGACAATAAACAAGGTTATCCAGTTTCAAAAGTGACCTTATCTAAATGGCTGTCAGACACAATCAGTTATTTATATGATTTG
Source organism: Protopterus annectens (assembly GCF_019279795.1). Taxonomy (NCBI): domain Eukaryota; kingdom Metazoa; phylum Chordata; order Ceratodontiformes; family Protopteridae; genus Protopterus; species Protopterus annectens. The sequence goes on from NC_056743.1 coordinate 1,414,881,597, forward strand.
CATAAAAAGACGCTTCCAGAAAGGCCCAGAGGACATTCAACCAGGGCCTTAGCCACCTCTGTTGTCTTCCAAGCTAAATTGCCTTTAGATTCAATCTGTGCAGCAGCAACATGGGCAAATCCTCATATCTTTATCTCTCATTACAAAGTGGATGTGGTCTCTTGGAATAGGGCATCCTTTGGTTCCAAAGTCCTGAAGAGTTTGTTCCATTGAGCCACCCAAGGACCAGGTGCTGGGGACACGGTCCCAATCAGCAAGAACAAAAGCGAGATGGGACAACATAACATAATGAAGTTATGTTGTCCTTCATCTCACCTTCATTCTTGCGTCCCCCCCCCTCCTTCTCCCTTCCTGGAGGTTCGAGAGGATTTCTTTATTGGTTACACTGGCTGAGTTTCCTGCTGACATACCAGGTTAGTTAACCATGCATTGTCTTTCCTCTTCGCTTCTTACCTTGATGTATAAGAGCTTAGTAAAAATTGTTTTTTACTATGTATATCTAGTGTGGGCTATTACAAATGAGATCTGGGTAGCTGCCGCTATGCATGTTGGGATAAGGGGTAGCCTCGAGCCAGTAAAAGCTCTCAAGCTATAGTAAATTGGTCGAGTCAGACCCGAGGATCGGCTCTGAACCCAACCAGCAAGAAAGAAGGTGAGATGAAGGACAACAAACATGGAATGTTATGGTAGGTACATAACTTCATTTCAACAATTGGCTAACTTTCTGCTGTCATTTTAAGGGGATCCAGTATCTGTCTACTTGGGATGACATGATTGACAGATCTCAATGCTTTGCCAGTGATGGACTGCATCTGTCACTCCTGGGTTTCCGGATACTGGTCAAGGCTCTTGCCAACCCTATAGTGCCTTTTTTAGGTGATGTTCCAAAGACCAAATTACCACCGTAACAGCTGTAAATAAATGCAATCTGAGGATCATGGTGCTCAATGATAGAAGTCTAAATCTCAAGATGCATTTGCTCGAAGCACTCCTCAAAATGGAGACCATCGCCATTTGTGCTGTAACGGAAACCGGGTTTAAAGCAGCAGAAGGCACCCCTGCACTACCAGGCTGTAACTCATTCCACACCTTTCAGCTCCAGAACATGGACTGAAGCTCCAAAGGCAATGGTGCCTCCATATTCATAAAGGATATGCACACCTCCAGACTAATAGCCCAGTATAACGCATCTGAGATACTTCTGGTACAACTAACATTGGGTAAGATGGCGATTAAGGTCATAGCCTGCTATAGGTCACCAGCCATGTCCCAAGATTCTCACTCCACATTCCTAAGCACCCTGGAAACTATTAGGGTCCAACCCAACACTCTCATACTAGGTGACTTCAACTACCCCTCCATCAACTGGGAAAACTACTCATGCACAAGTACACTGGCTCAATGCTTCCTGGAATTCATCAATTCCAATGCCCTGGGCCAGCTCATTCTTACTCCCACTAGAGGAAGCAACATCCTTGTCCTGGTTATTATTAACATGGGCAACCATTGCTATACACCAATAGTCAGTTCTTCCATAGTTAGATCCAACTACAAACTAATCACCATGGAAATCCACATCTCACCCACAGCCCTTGCAAAGGTAACCACCATGAAAACCTTCTCCAAAGCTGATTTTGGGCTCCTAAAAACAGAGGTGGCTAACCTTATGGCACCCATGTCAGTGGAAAATAGATGCATGACTGCCGAATCATACACCAATCTACTGTACGAATGTGTACATAAATGCATGGAACTAGCCATACCCAACAGAACCAATATGCTCTCCTCCAAAAAAAGGAAGCCAATCTGGTGGTCCCCTGCCATTAATAAACTCTACAACAGAAAGTTGAGATCCGTCATCAAAACCTCTAAAGCCAGCTATGAAGGCAGAATTGCGGTAGACACTAAAAACAACCACAAAGCCTTCTATAGTTAAATCAAGAATCTCCATGGCAATACCCAGGTTTGCTCTGAGTTACTGTACAATGGTACCTCCTATACTGAGCCAGCAGATATTGCCAACATACTGGCCGGCAGATTCAATGCCAACTTTACCCCCCCCAAAGGACCAATCACAATACCGGAGGAATGCCAGGCACCAAGCATTACTGCAGCACAGGTTAAAGCTGCATTGTCCAAGGTCACGAATACAGCTTCCATGGGACCTGACAACATCCCTGGATGTGTTCTACATGAACTACAAAGTGAACTTGTGTGCCCTGTTCAATGACAGCCTCACCTCAGGTTTTATCCCTACCGAATGGCACACTGCTACAATCATCCCTCTCTATAAAAGGGGAGCGACTACAGACCCAGGGAATTATCGCCCCATTAGCCTGATAAGTCTGATATGTAAGGCTATGGAGCACATCATCATGGACCTAATTAACAAGAATATAGAATCTCCAAACTCTATATCCCATGCAGTTTGGTTTTGTGAAAGGTAGATCATGTCTGCTCAACCTAGTTGACTTCTTTGATTCGGTCACCAGAGCTGTAGATGAGGGCAAGGCAGTTCATACAGCCTACCTCGATCTGGCCAAGGCCTTTGATACCATTCCCCACTCAGGAATTATTGATAAACCCACCAAACTAGGCATCAACCCCTATATCACTAGGTGGGTTGCAAATTGGCTCACACATAGAACCCACAGTGTGAAAGTAGCGGACTCAAGTCAGACTGCTGACCAGTCACGAGTGGAGTCCCACAGGGATCAGTCCTGGGTCCTCTCCTGATTGGCATCTACTTCTCAGAAGTCTAGGCTAACATGGAGGGACTCTGGCTGACCAAGTTCACAGACGAGTGCAAGCTGGGAGCCATTATTAACTCCCCAAGTGATGTAGACTTCCTACAGAAAGGCCTCGCTGAGACCAATGACTGGTGTGGAAACTATAGCCATAAGCTTAATGCCAAAAAATGCATAATCATCCCCTTTGGGAAAAAACTCAGTTCCCACTAATTACCACATTGATGGGAGCCTACTGAACACTGAAGGCATTATAAGAGATCTGGGGACACAGATTGACACAGGTTGACAGCAACCTTTCCTTCGACCACCACATTGCCACTGTGGTCAGAAAGTCCTTCTGTGTGGCACATCTCATTACCAAGGATTTTGCATCCAGGAAGAAAGAGATCATCATATCTCTACTCATCTCTCATTAGGCCAGTCATCAAGTATAATGCTCCATTTGGCATGTACCTCAGTAGACGCATACAACAGCTGGAAAGGACGCAAAAGTACCTCATGAAGAGAATCCTAGGCCTTAAACACATGTCCTACATGGACAGACTCAAAAAACTCCAGCTATTCTCTCTCATATCGTCTACTAAGAGGTGATATCTGCTTGACTTACAAAGTCGTCTGACACAGCTCTATTAGAAATGCTACATCTAAAGAAATCCAAATCCCTTCCCACCACATGTTCCAGAGACCTCAACCTCATTACCACAATCAATAGAACATGCTGGAGGGACAGGTTCATAATCCAGAGACTGCCCATGTTCTGGAACAGACTTCTCATACATGTCAAGCAGAGCACCTCACTGGCCCTCTTCAAGAGAAATCTTGATGAGTAGATGGGAAATAGAAAGTTCACCTCGGGATCACTGCAGTGGCTCTACTTGATAGAGGCACTGAGAACCAACATCCTGTGGCACGATGATAGGGCACTTCTATGGGATAGGCTTGTAAAGGTCCCATGGCCATTAGCCTAGTACATACCTATGAACTTATTAAAGTGGTTGACTGCATTGTCTAGAGGAAGAGTTTTGAGGATGGACTGGTTGATAGCCTTTAAAGTATCAGTTAGTGAATGCTGGTTAAATTTACAGATATTCCTAATAGTTTTGTACTGATGGTCCTTTTGATGGTGGGAGAATGTTTTAAGTGCATCACCACATGGGCAAATCAGAAACCTTGGCTGACGAGTGGGGTATATGAGCTCCTGAAAGCACGGAAAGCTGCATTCAAATTAAAGGACAAGGACACCCTCAGGGAGGCCAGGGCAAAACTTAACAGAGGAATAAAGGAGGCAAAGCATACCTGCATTCAGAGAATTCAGTGTCACTTCTCTGACATGAGAGACTCCAGACGTGTGTGGCAAGGGATGCAAGCAATAACAAACTACAGGCCGATTTCCTGTCAGTGTGTTTACAACACTGAATTTCTAAATGACCTTAATATCTACTTCAGCAGGTTCAAAGAAGGAAACAACACCGTGGCAATAAAACTCACATTAAACCAGGTGATTAAGTGCTGTGCCTCAACCAGGCAGATGTACAGAGGACACTAAGATGATTAAATCCTAGAAAAACAGCTGGTCTTGACTACATTCAAGGGCGGTTACTCAGAGACTGTGCTGTCAAACTGTAAACTGTACTCTCAGATATATTCAACACATCTCTGTGCCAGGCCATAGTACCCAAGTGTTTCAAGAATACAACAATAATACCAGTACCCAAAAAGTCTCAGCCAACAAGTCTAAATGACTACCATCCAGTTGCTCACACCTCCATAGTAATGAAGTGCTTTGAGCAGTTGATCTAGGACTACCTAGCATCAAAGCTACCTGCAACACTGGATCCACTCCAGTTTGCTTATAGATCCAACCACTCCATAACAGATGCCATCACATTAGCACTTCATGAATCCACTAAGGACACTAAGACGAATAAATCCTAGAAAAACAGCTGGTCTTGACTACATTCAACAGTGGTTACTCAGAGACTGCGCTGTCCAACTGTAAACTGTACTCTCATGGCACATCTGTAAAACAAAAACTTTTATATTCGGATGTTAATAATTGATTTCAGCTGTGTCTTCAATATGGTCATTCCACAACCTCTGATAGAGAAGCTCGTCCAGCTGTGGTGTCAGCACCCCCTTATGTAAATGGATCCTGGGCTTCCTCATTGAAAGATCCCAAAAAGTTTGCATGGGTAAGAACAACTCAGAGCATAACATTGAGCAGAGGAGTTCCACAAGGATGCATCCTGAGCCCGCTGCTGTTCATCATGCTAACACATGACTGCATAGCCAGGCACAGATCAAGCCAGATCATCAAGTTCATGGTTGATATCACAATTGTAGGTCTTATCAGCAATGGAGACGAAACAGCTTACAGAAAGGAGGTGAACTTTCTGATCGACTGGTATGACTTCAATAACCTGGCTTTGAATGTAAATATGACCAAAGAGTTAATAATGGACATCATGAAGAATCAGGAAGCACATCATCCACTCAGAATTAATGATGAAACAGGTGCACATCTCTGAGGACTTGTCATAGTCGACAAACACTAACTACATCATCAAAAAGGCCCAACAACATCTACACTTTCTAGAAAGGCTGAGGAAAGCTAATCTTCCACCACTGAAAGTCTTCTATAGAGATACCATCAAAAGCATCTTAACAGGCAGTCCCATAGTTTGGTATGGGAATTTTAAGGCTTCAGCCTGCAAGGCTCTCCAAAGGGTGGTGAGGGTAGCGGAGGGGATTATATGGGCCTCACTTCCATCATTACAGGAACTGCATGATGCTCGGTGTCTAGGCAAAGCCAAAAAGATTGTTAATGACCTCACTCGCCCTGCTCATGGACTGTTCTCCTGCTTGTCTTCAGGCAGGTGATACCGCAGCATGTGTTGCAAGTCATCCAGATTTAACAGGAGCTTCTTTCCATGATCCATTAGACTGTTGAATACTAATAACATACGAAATAACAGGACATCAGATCATTCGGTTACATAGCTGAAGGAAAACTTCTCTGTGCGACATTTAATGCAAATTTCTCTAAATGGTGCAATAGTTATGCTGGTTCTGTCCTTACTCCTCTGCAGTTGTTAGAGGCAGGATAACATTCCATGCAAATTGAATAACTGTTGATGTCACATTTTGTGCAATATCTACATGTGCAATATCGACTGCTATTAGTCTATGAGGAAATAACCTACTTCATGACAACACTCTGCTGTTACTGTGTTGTAAATAGACATGTTGCTTTCTTGTATTGTAGAAGCTCTCTATTGTTTCTGTGTTGTTAATATGTCATGTTGTTTCTTTTATACTGTATGAACTGTATGCACTTTGAGACAGAAGCAATGACATTTCATTCAGCTTACACTTGTGCGAATCTGAATAACAATAATGTTTACTTTGGCTTTGACATACTTTGACTTTGACTGTGACACAGGGAGTGCATTTATTGCTTAGAAGTGGCACACTTAGGTACAAATTGCATTTGTGTAAGGTTCCATACTAGAGCTATAGATGACAGGCATAACAAGCTTGTCTTCAAGGGCTTACTTCCACCTACATCGTCTTCCTCATCAGGGGCTCAAACCCCCAGCAGATCTTCAAAAGCTCCTTCAGAAGACAGGAAACATTCTCATCTAAAGTCTAAAAAAACTTTCGTGGAGCCACCACAGAAAATTCACAAATCTTCGGATCCGAATTTGTTGGATCCGAAAAGACACACTATGGACCCTAAGCTTTCAGACCCTAAGACTTCAGATCCCATTGTCATGGAATGACCCTTTTAATGCTCCTGAAGGGCTGCCCAACTGCCCACCTCTGGAGGCATTTGGGGGACACCTGTCCTTGGACCCAGAAGCCTGAGCTACTATAGAGAAGATTCTTGAGTGCTAAAAACAATATCCAGAGGTTACTTCATACCCATTTTCCCAGATACCTACTTCCAGAAGGAAGAAGCTCCATGACATTCCACCCTGTCAGAGAGAAGCTGCAGCGCAAGAAATTCAAAAGCTGCTGGACAAAAGACTTATCCAGGAGATCCCACCAAAGCAAAGAGGATTTGGAACATACTAAAGGTTCTTTTTAGTGCCAAAAAAGACAAGGGACCTGAGACCAATTTTGGATCTAAGCAATCTGAACCAATTTGTCAGGAAATCAATGTTCCAGTTGGTCACAGTTCAGTCCATTCTATCTCTTCTACACAAGGACAATTGGATGTGCTTCATCGATCTTCAGGATGCATGCTATCACATCAAAATAGACAGACATTCCCAAAGACATTTATGCTTTAGGCTGGGAAACAGTCACAACCAGTTCAGAGCCCTGCCCTTTGGACTCACCACAGCCCCCAGGTGTTTACCAAGTGTATGGCAGTGATAGCAACTCACCTGAGACTACAAGGATTCCGAGTGTTTCTATATTTAGATGATTTGCTTCTCACTTCCCCAAACACGCATCTCCTAGAACATTCTAGGGACTATTTGCTTTAGATTTGCCAATCACTAGACATAACAGTCAATACTGCCAAATTCAAGCTGATACCAGTACAGAGCCTGGAGTTCATTGGTGCCCACCTAAACACAACAAATCAGATTGCTTCCATACCTTCTCAGTGTGTATGCACACTCAGATCTCAGTTTCATCAAATTCTTTCTCTTCCTGCTTCACCTGCCAGACTTATTTTTCAATCCTTATATTCCATGGCAGCGTCAATAGTGTTAGTCCCATTAGCACGTTATTTTATGCGTGTTCTTCAACGGACTGTAGCTGCTGAATGGTTTATTATTCGATAGCCCCAATCCTTTCCAATCAAACGTACTCAGATATACAAAAGTCATATTCGCTGGTGGATCCAGTCAGATGACAGCTACCTAGATTGTGCCTTTCATTCTGTTTTTCCTGTTAGCCACAGTGACCACAGATGCCTCCTATTTGGGGTGGGGGGGCATTACTTGGGAAGGACGGTCCAAGGCACATGGTCTCCCCAGGAGACCAATTCACATATTAACATTCTAGAGACGAGAGCAGTGCTTTTAGCGTTGCAGGTATTTCAAGAGGCTCTTCTTGTATGTACGGGCCATTGCAATTCAAATCCACAACATGTCTGTGGTTTGGTACATCAACAGGCAAGGAGGATCCTGATCTTACCCCCTCTGCCAAGATGCTATGAGAGTGTGGCAATGGGCGATCTCCTCCAGCTGCTTTCTAGTAGCAACACACATTCCAGGAAAATCCAATGTGCTAACAGACAAAGTCACTCAGCAAGTCCATTCTGATGACCAATGAGTGGTTTCTCAATCAGTCAGTGGTGGAGAAAATTTTCCATTATTGGGGCCAACCTTGCTGCAGTCTCTTTGCTTCTCCCCACAACAACAAGTGCAGCAGGTACTTTGCCCTGATTCCTGTTCAGGGGAGTCACCAAGAGATGCTGTAGTCCAAGTATTGCCCTCTGGTCTTGTTTAAACCTATCCCCCAGTACCTCTGATTCCAAAATTTTTACAGAAAGCCAGTCAGTTGAAGAGCTCGGTCATCCTCATTGCCCCTTTTTGGCTTCACCAAGTGTAGTTTCCCTTCCGTTGGTCGAATCTTTGCTATCCTCCTTGGATGCTGGACCCAATTCCAGAGCTTCTGTTACATCTCTCAGGGATGAAACATCCCAATATCCCAGCCCTCAAACTAACCACATGGTTTCTCTAGTTCCATTAATAATCAGACAGCCCATGCTTTCTTCCCAGTACATGCCATACTTTTATCCTCATAAAAAGACTCCACTAAAAGGATATACAAAAGTAAATGGAAAAGATTTTCAGTTTGGGCTCTGGAAACTGACATTGATCCATTCACTGACCCTGTTTTGGCTGCACTAGATTTTTTAGCTTCTCTCTTTAAAGAAGGTGCTAGTTTTTCCACAAAGTGCAATTGGCAGCTGTTTCAAATGAGCATTCAGTAGATAAAAAATCTTGTTTGGCTGCTTCTAAGTTATGTAAGGTGTTTTTAAAAGGCACTTGTTTGCTGAAATCTCCAGTGAAAGATCCTTCACCCCCTAGGATTTAACAGTAGTACTGCAAGGCTGACTCAAAATCCCTTCAAGCAGACAGCAAAAACTGACTTAAAGTACCTGTCTTGGAAAACAGCCCTTTTAGTGTCTATTACCTCAGCTAAAAGGATATCCATACTCAGGCTCTTTCGTTGAAAGCTGCTTACATTATTTTTCATAAAGACAGTGTTACCATATGAAACAATCCTTCTTTTGTACCAGACATGGCCTCTGAATCTTATACTAGTCAAACCATTCATTTACCAGTCTTCTTTCCAACATTTTCAAACAAAGGGGAATATATGCTATATCAGTTGGATGTGCAGAAACAATTAAGTTTTTACCTATACGAACAAAAGAATTCAGGAAAACAGACCAGTTGTTTGTCTCTTTTTCACCTAGTAGACTGGGATCTCCAATTTTTAAAGTTACATTGGTCAAATGGATAGCTAACTGCATTTTTTGGATTTATTCTCAGCAAGGCCTTTCGATACCAAAATCACTTAAGGCCCATTCAACTAGATCCATGGCCACTTCATATGCATTTTGGTCAAGGATTTCCATCAATGATATTTGCACAGCAGCCACATAGTCTAGTGCTCATACCTTGGTTACTCATTACAAATTGGACTTAGTTTCCAGAAGTAGAGCTGCCTTTGGTTCAGCAGTTCTCTGGAATATCCTTCCATGAGGGCCACCCAAGATTTATGTAGCTGGAGACTCTGTCCCATACATTGAGAAACAGTGAAAAGGATAGCATCAGATATAAAAGTTATGTACTCTTCATAACTAGGCATGTGTATTGTCTATTTTCAGTGTTTTTCAGCTTCCCCCTTCTTGCCATCTTCTGTAATGACCTGATGGATTTTTTGTTTGGAACCTGTAGTTCCGGGATTGAGCACTGCTCTAATTTCTGTTCTCCTCTTCTATTATTTATTGAAATCATTATGACAGCAAACTCAGTCTGAGATGTTGTGGAGGGAATAGGGCATTTTGGGTAGAGGGAGGAGCTCAAGAGTTGGATCCAAAGTCTGCAGAATAAGGCTGAGTAAGGATCCGAGGATCAGATCCTTAACCCACACTTTGAGGAGGAATGAAAATGGACAACACAGATGCTTAGTTATGGTGAGTACATAACTTTTATTTTCATAGTTCTCATAAAATATTTTAATTTTGTGGTAGGTCAGTGAGGATGACAGTCCTTCTAGTCATTAGACATTAATAGTTCTAATTGTAAAAATACATTCATGTTAAAGCAACACCTGTTGCTCTTTTAATGTTTTAAGTAAATTAGAATTGTTTGCCTTTCATCTGTCCCCAGTTTTGCAGAAAATCTCTAACTTTGTCTTATATTGCTGTTGCCCCTCAAAAAATGTTTGATTTTCTTGTAAATTAGTGGGAGTCATAGTCGGTTAATAATGGCGATCATTTGAGTTTCATAGTTCTCATTGTTCAGAAATGCATACTGATGTGAACATCTGTTGTTCTCTTAACATTTTAAATTAATTAGAGCTTTCTGTTACCTAGCACAGAGAACTAAGGCCTTAGCTTTTAACAAACTCCTTCATGTAGTCAAAAGTACAGTCTTTGATTCTTTCCGCATCCATTTGCCTGCTGCATGACTTTGGGCAAATCAGTCAACCAGACAGTGCTCTCAAGTCACTCCTGAAAAGGGGCAGTTTGTTCACTGAGTTTACCTCATTAATTAATAGGTAAAGAGGAAGAATAAGAAAAAGAAGAATTACAAGTTGTCCATTTTGGGGATTTTATCCCTCCATTATTTTGGGCTTTATCCGGAATTCTTGAGCAAAGAAGTTGCAACACATTTTGGGCTATTCCTTACAAAATCTATGGCTTTCTGGCACAATTGTTGTAGATTACAGTTGCTAAATAATGACAAGCATGTGAGTTTCAGACTTTATATCACTCAGAAAAGGCTTGCAAGTGCAACATTCTTTACATTCTTTATTCTAGCAACTTTCTAAATATATAAGAGGAATATTTAAAATTTCTCTGATTTTGAGTCTTTGTCTGATTCTTAGAGGGCTGAGGGGTGTTGGCACTGTGCTGCACTGTATGTTTTTGACAGCAGAAAGCTGAGATACATTTCTGAGCTATTGTTTATATGTTTATTCATTCACTTGATCTCAGGCAACTCTCATAGGTTCATAGGTTCATAGGTTTATACTAGGCTATCTGCCCTAAGGCATTTATAAGCCTAGCCCAAATTATTGTGGCTTACGCCACCCCTTATATGAAAAAATACTGTGCCCATTAGTTTGTTGTGCCTCTGTCCAGCAGTGACACAGAGATGATTCCTGGGTAAACCTACGATCTCCCATCCACAGGTCTAGATTTCTCTTGAACAGAGTCAGCGAGGTGCTCTGCCTCACATGGACCGGGATTTTATTCCACAGCATAGGGAGTCTCTGAGTGATAAATCTATCCCTCCAGCACGTCCTATTTATATCCGTGCTAAGGTTTAAGTCGCTTGCTCTAGTGGTTTTGGTGGATTTGGATTTTTGAGGTGGAGCATGTCCATTAATTCCGGGTTGGACATGGCCTTGTATGTCACCTCTGAGCAGACGGTATGCGACTGAATAGAGCTGGAGTTTCTTCAATCTGGCAGCATATGACAGATTTTGGAGTCCCTTTATCCTTTTGGTGAGGAACTTTTGGGGTCTCTCCAATTGCTGCAGATGTCGGGTGAGATACATCCCCAATGGGGCATTGTACTCGATCATTGGTCTGATAAGTGAAGAGTACAGGGGAACAATGACCTCACTAGATCTGGATGTGAATCCCTTCATGATCAGGTGGGCAATGTAGAAGGTCTTTCTAACCACTTTAGCAATGTGAGTGTCAAAAGAAAGGCCACTGTCAACCTGGGTCCCCAGGTCCCTGATAACCTCTTCTGTGCTTAGTGGATTGCCACCTATATGGTAGCTTGGGGTTACCTTGTTTTTCCTGAAGGGTATGACTATACATTTTTGGCGTTTAACTTCAGGCCATGGCTCTGGCACCAGCTATCTGTTTCCGTGAGTCCCTTCTGAAGGATATCCGTGTCCGATGCACTTTCCACTATGGCCCAGTTTGCAGTCGCCTGCAAACTTTGTCAGCCAAAGTCCTCCCATGTTGGCCTGTACTTCTGAGAAGTAGATGCCAAACAATAGGGGGCCAAGGACCGAGCCCTGTGGGACACCACTTGTGACCGGCTTGGAGTCTGACACAGCGCCAGCAACTCTAACCCTGTGGGTTCTGTCCTTAAGCCAGTTTGCAACCCATCTTGTGACATATGGGTTTACATTTAAGCTGGTAAGTTTTCTACAATACCCGAGTGGGGTATTGTGTCGAAAGTCTTTGCAAGGTCAAGGTAGGCTGTATGGACTGCCTTTCCCTCATCAGTGGCCTTGGTGACTGTTTCGAAGAAGTCAACCAAGTTCAAAAGGCATGATCTTCCCTTGACAAAGCCAAACTGGGTCGGGTCCAATGTCTGCAAGTCCCCTATATCTTTGTTTATGAGCTCCATTATGATCCTCTCCATAGCTTTGCAGACTAGACTTGTTAAGCTTATGGGGGCGTAATTACGAGAGTCCGTAGAGGCACCGCCTTTGTGGAGTGGGACCACAGTTGCCGTCGCCACTCCTTGGGCACGATCCTGTGGTAAGGCTGAGATTAAACAGCTGCCTTATGTGCGGGTTTAATTCCTCATTTAGCTCGTGTAGCACACAGCCGGGGACACCATCCGGCCCCATTGATGCTGTGTTTTTAGCTTTAGAGAGAGCAGCTTTCACCTGCGCATTTGAGATGTCCGGGAGGCTACACTCGGCTGGGATAGTTATCTCTCCTTTAGGGGAGAGGGGTGAAGTTTGCACTGAACCTGTCTGCCAGTATGTTGGCAATGTCTGTGGGTTCAGTGATTTTTGTATCATTTTGGACTAATTCTGAGCATATCTGGGAGTTCATTGGTGCCCACCTAAACACAACAAATCAGATTGCTTCCATACCTTCTCAGTGTGTATGCACACTCAGATCTCAGTTTCATCAAATTCTTTCTCTTCCTGCTTCGCCTGCTAGACTTATTTTTCAATCCTTATATTCCATGGCAGCGTCAATAGTGTTAGTCCCATTAGCACGTTATTTTATGCGTGTTCTTCAATGGACTGTAGCTGCTGAATGGTTTATTATTCGATAGCCCCAATCCTTTCCAATCAAATGTACTCAGATATACAAAAGTCATATTCACTGGTGGATCCAGTCAAATGACAGCTACCTAGATTGTGCCTTTCATTCTGTTTTTGCTGTTAGCCACAATGACCACAGATGCCTCCCATTTGGGGTGGGGGGCATTACTTGGGAAGGACGGTCCAAGGCACATGGTCTCCCCAGGAGACCAATTCACATATTAACATTCTAGAGACGAGAGCAGTGCTTTTAGCGTTGCAGGTATTTCAAGAGGCTCTTCTTGTATGGACGGACCATTGCAATTCAAATCCACAACATGTCTGTGGTCTGGTACATCAACAGGCAAGGAGGATCCTGATCTTACCCCCTCTGCCAAGATGCTATGAGAGTGTGGCAATGGGCGATCTCCTCCAGCTGCTTTCTAGTAGCAACACACATTCCAGGAAAATCCAATGTGCTAACAGACAAAGTCACTCAGCAAGTCCATTCTGATGACTAATGAGTGGTTTCTCAATCAGTCAGTGGTGGAGAAAGTTTTCCATTATTGGGGCCAACCTTGCTGCAGTCTCTTTGCTTCTCCCCACAACAACAGGTGCAGCAGGTACTTTGCCCTAATTCCTCCTCAGGGGAGTCACCAAGAGATGCTGTAGTCCAAGTATTGCCCTCTGGTCTTGTTTAAACCTATCCCCCAGTACCTCTGATTCCAAAATTTTTACAGAAAGCCAGTCAGTTGAAGAGCTCGGTCATCCTCATTGCCCCTTTTTGGCTTCACCAAGTGTAGTTTCCCTTCCGTTGGTCGAATCTTTGCTATCCTCCTTGGATGCTGGACCCAATTCCAGAGCTTCTGTTACATCTCTCAGGGATGAAACATCCCAATATCCCAGCCCTCAAACTAACCACATGGTTTCTCTAGTTCCATTAATAATCAGACAGCCCATGCTTCCTTCCCAGTACATGCCATACTTTTATCCACTAAAAGGATATACAAAAGTAAATGGAAAAGATTTTCAGTTTGGGCTCTGGAAACTGACATTGATCCATTCACTGCCCCTGTTTTGGCTGCACTAGATTTTTTAGCTTCTCTCTTTAAAGAAGGTGCTAGTTTTTCCACAAAGTGCAATTGGCAGCTGTTTCAAATGAGCATTCAGTAGATAAAAAATCTTGTTTGGCTGCTTCTAAGTTATGTAAGGTGTTTTTAAAAGGCACTTGTTTGCTGAAATCTCCAGTGAAAGATCCTTCACCCCCTAGGATTTAACAGTAGTACTGCAAGGCTGACTCAAAATCCCTTCAAGCAGTCAGCAAAAACTGACTTAAAGTACCTGTCTTGGAAAACAGCCCTTTTAGTGTCTATTACCTCAGCTAAAAGGATATCCATACTCAGGCTCTTTCGTTGAAAGCTGCTTACATTATTTTTCATAAAGACAGGGTTACCTTATGAAACAATCCTTCTTTTGTACCAGACTTGGCCTCTGAATCTTATACTAGTCAAACCATTTATTTACCTGTCTTCTTTCCAACATTTTCAAACAAAGGGGAATATATGCTATATCAGTTGGATGTGCATAGACAATTAAGTTTTTACCTATACGAACAAAAGAATTCAGGAAAACAGACCAGTTGTTTGTCTCTTTTTCACCTAGTAGACTGGGATCTCCAATTTTTAAAGTTACATTGGTCAAATGGATAGCTAACTGCATTTTTTGGATTTATTCTCAGCAAGGCCTTTCGATACCAAAATCACTTAAGGCACATTCAACTAGATCCATGGCCACTTCATATGCATTTTGGTCAAGGATTTCCATCAATGATATTTGCACAGCAGCCACATAGTCTAGTGCTCATACCTTGGTTACTCATTACAAATTGGACTTAGTTTCCAGAAGTAGAGCTGCCTTTGGTTCAGCAGTTCTCTGGAATATCCTTCCATGAGGGACACCCAAGATTTATGTAGCTGGGGACTCTGTCCCATACATTGAGAAACAATGAAAAGGATAGCATCAGATATAAAAGTTATGTACTCTTCATAACTAGGCATGTGTATTGTCTATTTTCAGTGTTCTTCAGCTTCCCCCTTCTTGCCATCTTCTGTAATGACCTGATGGATTTCTTGTTTGGAACCTGTAGTTCCGGGATTGAGCATTGCTCTAATTTCTGTTCTCCTCTTCTATTATTTATTGAAATCATTATGACAGCAAACTCAGTCTGAGATATTGGGGATGGAATGGGGCATTGTGGGTAGAGGGAGGAGCTCAAGAGTTGGATCCAAAGTCTGCAGAATAAGGCTGAGTAAGGATCCGAGGATCAGATCCTTAACCCACTCTTTGAGGAGGAATGAAAATGGACAACACAGATTCTTAGTTATGGTGAGTACATAACTTTTATTTTCATAGTTCTCATAAAATATTTTAATTTTGTGGTAGGTCAGTGAGGATGACAGTCCTTCTAGTCATTAGACATTAATAGTTCAAATTGTAAAAATGCATTCATGTTAATGCAACACCTGTTGCTCTTTTAATGTTTTAAGTAAATTAGAATTGTTTGCCTTTCATCTGTCCCCAGTTTTGCAGAAAATCTCTAACTTTGTCTTATATTGCTGTTGCCCCTCAAAAAATGTTTGATTTTCTTGTAAATTAGTGGGAGTCATAGTCAGTCAATAATGCCGATCATTTGAGTTTCATAGTTCTCATTGTTCAGAAATGCATACTGATGTGAACAGTTGTTCTCTTAACATTTTAAATTAATTAGAGCTTTCTGTTACCTAGCACAGAGAACTAAGGCCTTAGCTTTTAACAAACTCCTTCATGTAGTCAAAAGTACAGTCTTTGATTCTTTCCGCATCCATTTGCCTGCTGCATGACTTTGGGCAAATCAGTCAACCAGACAGTGCTCTCAAGTCACTCCTGAAAAGGGGCAGTTTGTTCACTGAGTTTACCTCATTAATTAATAGGTAAAGAGGAAGAATAAGAAAAAGAAGAATTAGAAGTTGTCCCTTTTGGGGATTTTATCCCTCCATTATTTTGGGCTTTATCCAGAATTCTTGAGCAAAGAAGTTGCAACACATTTTGGGCTATTCCTTACAAAATATATGGCTTTCTGGCACAATTGTTGTAGATTACAGTTGCTAAATAATGACAAGCATGTGAGTTTCAGACTTTATATCACTCAGAAAAGGCTTGCAAGTGCAACATTCTTTACATTTTTATTCTAGCAACTTTCTAAATATATAAGAGGAATATTTAACATTTCTCTGATTTTGAGTCTTTGTCTGATTCTTAGAGGGCTGAGGGGTGTTGGCAGTGTGCTGCACTGTATGTTTTTGACAGCAGAAAGCTGAGATACATTTCTGAGCTATTGTTTATATGTTTATTCATTCACTTGATCTCAGGCAACTCTCTGAGGTATATAGTCAAATAAGTGGTTGTAATTGATGGTGACATTTGTGTGTGTGTGTGTGTGTGTGTGTGTGTGTGTGTGTGTGTGTGTGTGTGTGTGTGTGTGAGCTTTTAATGAGCTGTTTCCTGTAGTGCAGGGTTTGATTATGTTAGCCTTCATTTGTCTGGTGTGTAAGTCTGACAAAGTCACTTTACCAGACTGTGTTTCTGGCCTACCCTGAAAAAGGACACCTGCATATAGTGGGCTATCACAGCCTGATAAATGTGTTACATATTGTCATTAGTTTAATGACTTGCCAGATGCACTTTCTATAAATGTGAGTTTCAAGGGAAGACAAGTTTTACTGTTGCTCATGCTGTCTGTCTTCAGTGTGAGAGGTTTTTGTTTGTTCTTTTAGCAGATAACAGTGTGTTTCCTGTAAACATTTTAAATTAAATTCAAACTTCTGTGATCAATGTAAAAGGAAAGAAGAAAATGATAGACACACTGACAGTTTTGAACAGTGTTTTATGGTAATTGGGGAGAGACAGCCAAGTAATTAGATACTGGTATGGCTAGGTTGGGGGTGATGGTGTGATGGTCCATCACTGCCCTGCCTGGGGCTCCATTTGACCATGATCCTGCTCTCTTAATGTCTCCACAGAAGAAGTACTTATTTTATCTTTGTATAGTGTCACTACAGAATTACCTGTTTGACCCTAGATGTCTGAAGAGCTATGTATATAATGTATCTTTGTAAAAAAAAAATGTTTTGTTACAGGTATCTTAAATATATCTGCTTGAGATTTTCTCTCTGGGTCTTTGTTTAAAATTAGATTTGCCCAATTAGACCTTCCCAGTCAACATAGACATCTAGATATGAATAAATGAGAAAATTACTAAGTCGGGTAGCCAGGAAGGAGAATCTATTCCTTAAACATCAAAATAAATGTTCTGAAACCATGGAGGGCATTACACATAGGCATAGCATGCATGGTATCTAAAATAAGAAACCATGAAAAAGAAAATCATGTGCCATCGATCACTCCAGTAGTAATTGATGAGACCTTCTTCAAGCCTGAAAAGCAAGAAGTTCAGGGGTTTCTCTTGATCAATAAAGATATATTTCCAGGATTTGCAGGAAATAATCTCATATGAAGCATTATGCAGCGACAGTCCTAAGCAAACTGTCAGCCCAAGGCCCTGGCAGGAACCAAAAGCTTAAAAATAAGCAAAGAAGAATGAGATAAAAATTACCACAGTTAGGAGACATTGAGGAGTTCACTAGTAAGTAGAATAGCCCCATTATTTCGGTTCCAAAATCAGATGGCTTACTCTGGTTCTGCAGTGACTTTAGAAAGATTAATAATACATCCTAATTTGACAATTACCTCATGTCTATGGTAGGTGTGCTGGTGGAGAGATTCTGATCACCCTGGACCTCACACAGGGATACTAACAAATCCTATTGACTGATGAGGTTAAAGAAGAAACAACATTCTCCACAGCTGCTGGGCTATTCCTGCATACGATCCTACCATTTGGCCTTCAGAGGGCTCTGGCCATGTTCTAGAGGCTAATGAAGAAATGACCTCATCAAGTTTATGCAGCAGTCTACCTAGATGATGATGTAACTCATTTAGAAGATTAGGATTCTCTTCTTCCCAGGGTATTTGCAGTACTTGATTCACTGAAGCAGGCTGGGCTCACTGTTACTAACTTTGAATGTAAAATAAGAATGAGAGAGATGGAGTACCTAAGGTTTGAGATTGGTAGAGGTGTGACAAAGCCTCAGTAGAAAATGATGAAAGCTGTTAGGGACTGATCTGTACCTCAAATCAGGTATTACAGATGTTTATCCCACTGTGTGCCCCTTGCTGGAGCAAGTCAGATGGAGCCTAGAGGACTAGGAATCATTGCAGAGGCTGAATCAGTCTCTTTCTCTCTCCGCAGAGCTGGTCCTGGTGTTCCTTGACTTCTGCTGTCACTTTATTGTCTATATGTATGGACATTTCAGAGAATGGTTCTGAGGGCTGTATTAATGCAAAAACTGAGGAATAAAGACCACTCTGTATGCCACCTTAGTAAGAAATATAATACTGACATAAGTACTCTACCACTGAAAGAAAATGTTTGATTATCAAATGGGCCTTAGGCTCACTGCAGTAGTACTTGCTGGGCAGGGAATTCACCCTAACTGACAAATCATGCTTCTCTCCTCTGGATGTATTAACAGAAAGTAGGGAATGTAAAGCTATGCAGTTGTGCAGTAACATTAAAAAATATATGTTTTCAGTACAATACCAACCTGGTATTCACCACCACAATGCAGCTGGTCTGTCTAGAGCTGACAGGGTTCAAACTGAGGAGTCATCAGTAACAGTGTGGCAGCAAGAGATATGCTTTTGAATGTGCCAAAGCAGCATGATATCATAATGGCCTGCAGACCCAGGACCTGGAAGGATCATTTAAATTAGTAATCGAGCATTTCAGAATCTAGTCTGGACAGCCATTACAAACAGGATCTTTTAATCTGCCTATTAGTCCTAGAACTTTCAGTTTGACAGCTAAATAACATCATTAATAGTGAATTACATGGAGGCGAGCAGGACAGGCTGGAAAGAAACATGGCAACTCCAGTTCCATCAGAAGCTCTTGGCCAGGTAGATCCATATGAAAAACTGGCAGCACTAATTCAGTAGGTCCTAAAGGGCACTGTTAAAATAAAAGGAGCTAGTATTAAGCATGAGAATGGCTTAAAAGAAATAATGGACATTCTAAATTTACACCAGCAAAAACTAAAAGACCGTAGGCACATTCAACCAACACACAATAGATTGGTTTTCTTCAATCTACTGTGCAACAGCTTGACTTAAAACTTGATGAACTGGAGAACTATAGCAGGCAGAACAACCTTCATTATTCAGGCATCCCCAAAACAGTCAAGGGCACCAATCCAGTGGAATTTATGAAAAATGAGTTGCATTATTCTTCTATCCTCTCATAAGCCGTCTACATGGAAGCTGTATAACAGTAAATGGAGGAGATTCATACATTGGACACCAGAAAACAATGTTGATCCTTTTTCTGCTCTTATCAACAATATTCTGGAGTTTTTAGCACAGTTGTTCAATGAGGGAGCTGCTTATTCTACAATTAAAGTGCAGCTAGCTGCAGTTTATAATTTTCACATTGGATTTGATGGTTCCTCACTCATGTCACATAAGCTCTGCAAAGCCTTCTTGAGAGGAACTCTTACTCAAGCCCCCTTATAAAGATCCTTCACCACCTTGGGATCTAAATTTAGTATTACAAAAAAATATTTAGCCTCCTTTGGAACCAGGTGTTACATGTCAACTCAAATTTCTGTCTTAGAAAACGATATTCTTGGTAGCTGTCCCAGCCTCCATACTTGGTTTTTCATAAAGACAGTGTTACTTTGCATACTAACCTGTCCTTCTGCCTAAGATAGTTTCAGAGAACACCCTTAACAAGACTATTAATCTACCTGTTTTCTTCCCAAACTTCACCAATAAAGGTGAATATTTGATGTTATGTGATCCTATCTCGCCTACATTCTGTACTGATGGGTTCTATGCTATAGACCGAAGTCTCTTATTGGCTGAGCTATTCTATATCCCAGGATGCACCACCACTACTTCCCCAGATCTCGTTTGCCGCTTACAAGCTAGGACGTGGTCTCGAACTTGGCTGAGCTAAGTGCTTTTTTTCTGAGAGTTTTTCTGTCAGAAAATTCTTTAATCTTTACCCAAAAGCTGTTTTAACAGCTATCGTTGTATAATTGTGTTTTTGTGCATATTTTGTGGTAAATTTTGTGACTGGACAGGAAAGGTTTCCGTTTAAGTTAGAGGGCCTTCCCTCGTTCTTTAGTGAGTCTTCTTGTTGTTTCGAGAGGTCAAGTACCTGTTTTAGTTAGAGGGTTCTTGGCCCTCCTTTTCGTATTTGTTATTTGTTTAAGTTTCTTGGCTTTTCGCTCTCGTTTAAAAAAGTTTTTTATTGTTGTGTAAATCATTTGTGCTGAGTTACATACATTGTGTTTTTCTCTGATATAGTGAGTAGTCTATAAGCATTATGTCTAAGGAGCATAGACCCTCAGGATTTAAGAAATGCACGAGATGCAACTACAAAATGTCCATCACGGACGATCACTCCTTATGCGTGTACTGTTTAGGCGCCAAACACCTTCAGGAGTCTTGCAGCGTGTGTCACGCTTTTTCCTCTAGGGTCCTCCAAGAGAGGAAGAATAAATTGATCTTAAAAGGGCTTATCAAACCCTCCTTCGAAGAGGCCTTATTTTCCTCTTCCTCTCCAGCTAAGAAAAAGAAATCGTCAGCTCCGACCAGCCCGTCGGAACCGACCACTGCGAAATCTAGGCAGGCTTCCCCATCGGCTCCACGGACTTCGGAGCCGAGGGCGGAACAGTCTGCCTCGATGCCTCCAGCCTCGACTCCTCTGGTTTCGGAGCCGATGGCTGGGGCTTCGAGAGGCGGGTCATCTTCATCGGCTCCACTGATTTTGGAGCCGATGAGGGTTGCCGGCCCAGACTCTTCCCCTTCGGCACTGAAGCCCTCTTTGGCACCGAGAGAAATTGCTATGGAATCTCCCTCGGCACCGATATTGATCGAGTCTATTCGGAGCCGGTCCCCCAGTCCTTCAGAGCCGATGGAGACGTCTGCTCGGACCTGGTCGGTCTCCTCCCGATCTTCCAAGATGTCGGATTCGGACATCGACAGGGTGCTCCAAAGACTGTTTCAGTCTCCTGTATTCCAGAAATTAGTTTCGGCTCCAGCCCAATCGGCTTCGGAGCCGATGGCCCTCCCTGTAGTTCTGGTTCCTCCTCCAACAGCCTCGGCACCGTTGGAGCCGGTGCTGGTGGAGCCGATGGAGGTTTTCGGGTTGGCTCCGACCCTTACTCCAACCCCGGCTTTCGAGTTGGAGTTCGGTACATGGACCTCCTCGGTCGGCCCCGGGGGGGACGCTTCGGGACCGATGTTTTCGGTTCCCAGCCTTCCTCTCGGTGTGTCGGCTGCGGGGGTGCCATCTACTGTTGTGGCCCCGGGGGTTGGACCTTCCCAGGACTCTGGCGGTCTGGCCTTCAGGGCCATGAGGAGTGCTTTGGCCAAATCTTCTTTGGCTACCTCCACGGTCTCACCGGCACCTTCCCTACACACGGAGACTGGGTCTTTTGTAGTCCCCCTGTCGCTAGACAGCGGAGCCCCGGGGCCTGAGGTCACCCCCAGTGGGGTTTTCCCCCCTCCTTGAGGTCCCTCTGAAGCTTCTTCGGAGGAACCCCCAAGGAAAAGACTGTGCAAGAGGAAGCACGTCGACTCCCCCGATGAGTCTCTCACATCGGACACCGATCTTGATGATGCGGAGGGGTCCCCTAAGTCGTCCTCGGATGATGTCTCCTTTGCAGACATCTTGGAAGCCCTCAAACAATGAGGCGGCTGGCATTCCAAACCCCCTTCCGCTGACGAGTCGGTGTTCCTCAAGGCCTTCGAGGCTCAGCCCTCCGCCTCCTGGGTGTCTCCGCCCTTCGACGAGCTCCTAGATTTGATCTGTTGAAGGGCGTGGGAGCATCCAGACTCTGTGGAACCGGTGCCGGCTCGCCCAAATAAATTCTTATCAGCACCCCCAGAGAAGGAGTTTCTGACCAAAGGTGTGGCTGTAGATGCCCTGGTGGTGGCATCTGCTACCCAACAAGATGTAGCAGAGGCTTCGACGTCCGTCCATCCTCCTAATAAGGAGTCTAGGAGCATGGACCGGTACGGGAAGTGCACCCTCAGTTCAGCGGCCTTTACCTTAAGGTCCCTGAACTATTTGACGCACTTCACTAGATTTCAGAGGGATCTGATCAAGGAGCTTTCAGATACCCTCTTGGGTAACCTACCTGAGCAGCTGGCCCAGACGGTTGGCTCTCAGTTGGCTACTCTGTCATCGATATCAAACTCGTCCATGAGGCTCATTTCATATGCAGCCGAGGGGGCGAGTAGAGCGGCGGGTACGGGTGTTGCTCTACAGAGGCAAGCCTGGCTAAGCCTGTGTCATTTTGCGGAAGCCTTTAAGTCTTCCTTTGCCGATGCTCCCTTTGATGGGTCCTCTTTGTTTGGACCCAAGGTAAAGGACACATTGACCCGCTGTGAGCAAGAAGGTAAGACTTTGACTGCCATAGGGGCACGGTTTTCCACTCCCTTTCGGCCTTACACCAAGGCTAAAAGAGGAGGGAAAATGTGGTTCCGTAAATCCCAGAAGTTTTCTCCCTCGCAGCAGGATGATCCCCCTTCTAGAGGCAGAGGAGGGGGAAATTTTTCTGGAAGACGCCATCCCAGAGACGGCAGAGGCCCCCGCAACACTGGAGACCGCGAGTCCTTTCGTGGCTCTTCAGCCTTCCACAATCCCTGAAGGATTGCCCGACTGTGCAGCTCCGGAGCCAGTTGGGGGTCATTTTTCGAGGCACCTAAAAGCCTGGGAGGGTATCACTCAGGACCGATGGGTGCTTCGAATATTCGCCAGAGGTTACACCATCCCCTTTTCACACCCCCCTCCGCCGTCCAGGAAAATCCCGGACCTGCCACCCAGTCAATGGGAAATCGCAGCCTTCGAAATCTCAAAGCTGCTGCAAAAAGGAGTCATCCAACCGGTCCCCGCAGACCAGATCGGATTAGGGACTTACTCAAGATTCTTTTTGGTGCCAAAAAAGACCGGGGACTTGAGGCCCATTTTGAATCTTAGCAACCTAAATCGTTCAGTCAAGAAGTCCAAGTTCCGAATGGTCACCTTACAATCCATTCTCCCACTGCTGGAGAAAGGTGTTTGGATGTGCTCCATAGATCTCAAGGATGCCTATTATCACATCCTGATAGATCAGGCGTCCAGGAAACATTTGCGCTTCAGCCTGGGAGACAGTCATTTTCAGTTCTGCGCACTGCCCTTTGGTCTCACCACAGCCCAAAGGGTGTTCACCAAATGTTTGGCGGTCGTGACTGCTCACCTGAGGAGTCTAGGATTCCAGGTGTTTCCGTATCTGGACGACTGGCTCCTGACTGCCACCTCCAGGCATCTACTATTGCAGAACCTAGCAGCCACCATATCACTAGGCACTTCCCTTGGAATCACCTTCAATTGGCCAAAGTCTGTGTTGCTGCCATCTCAGCGCATAAGGTTCATCGGAGTAGAGATAGACTCAAACCAAATGCGGGTCTATCTTCCTACAGAAAGGATACAGACTATACAGGCTCAAGTCCGAGCCTTGCTTCTCAAATCCAAAGCCCCAGCCAGGATGGTCCTGCAGCTATTAGGCTCCATGTCGGCCACTGTTCTCCTAGTCCCCTTAGCAAGATTGCATATGAGAATTCTCCAGTGGCTCCTATCAACCCAGTGGTCCTTTCAGGATCTCCCTCTCAGACACCTCATACAGATCACGGAAACCTGCAAATGGGACCTTCGCTGGTGGCTGGTGTCCTCCAATCTGGATCAGGGACGACCCTTCGTTCCACCTCCTCCTACGGCCACATTGACGGACGCCTCCCAGACGGGGGGGGGGGCATTACCTGGGCAGGTCAGTCCAAGGCAATTGGCTTTCCGACGAGAGTCTCCTTCACATCAACATTCTAGAAATGAGGGCGGTGCTTCTATCTCTACAAGCCCTCCATGATTACCTCCCTCAGGGCGTAATTGCCATTCAGTCCGACAACATGTCAGTAGTCTGGTATCTGAACAAGCAGGGAGGGACCAGATCCTACCCCCTTTGCAGAGAGGCCATGAGAGTTTGGGAATGAGCAGTGGCGACCAGATGTTTTCTGGTAGCGACTCATATCCCTGGGAGATCCAACATGATAGCCGACAGACTAAGCAGAACTATTCTGTCTCCTCACGAGTGGTCTCTGAACGATGCAGTGGCAACTCAGATCTTCAGCAGATGGGGAACTCCTTGTTGCGACCTTTTCGCAACCCCGCTGAACGCGAAGTGCAGAAAATTCTTCTCTCTCACTCCAGCTCCGGGGGAGATTCCCATGGACGCCTTAGCCCATCCTTGGCCCACTGGCTTGCTATACACCTTCCCTCCGGTTCCCCTCCTTCCCAGAGTGATCCAAAAGGCGACTCACTTAGGGAGCAAAATGATTTTAGTTGCCCCTTACTGGCCTCGTCAGGTATGGTTTCCCTATCTTTGGAAGTTTGCACTGGACAGTCCATGGTTCCTGGATCAGATCCCGGACCTATTAATTCATCAGTCGGGACAACTCCATCAGTCCCTTCACTCCTTGAAGTTAACAGCTTGGCTCCTCCTCTTCCGACTATAGTCAGAAATCATACTTTAGACCCGGAAGTCATATGTATCTTATCCTCGGCCCACAAGTCTGCCACTAGGAAATTGTATACTAGCAAATGGAAGAGATTTGCTATTTGGGCTCAACTCCAGGGTCTAGATCCCATCACTGTCCCGGTGTCAGAAGTCCTAAAGTTTCTAACTTCCCTATTCAATCAAGGTTCTTCAGTCTCTACCATCAAGGTCCAATTGGCAGCTATTTCCAATTTTCATGAATATATAAACCCACCTTTGATGAGCAACAGATTGTGTAAAACCTTCATAAAAGGTGCTGCGCTTTTACGACCTCCGATTTCTCAACCTGCTCCTCCGTGGGATCTCGATGTGGTATTATGTGCCTTAACCTCCTCCCCCTTCGAACCGGCAGCAACCTGTGATTTGAAATTTCTTTCTTGGAAAACTGCCTTTCTGGTCGCGATTACTTCAGCCAGAAGGGTTTCAGAGCTTCAAGCTCTATCTGTCAAACCACCGTACCTGTTTTTTCACAAAGATAGAGTATCCCTCAGGCCTAACCCATCCTTTGTCCCTAAAGTTTGTTTCAGTTTTTGCCTGCAACAGTCATTAGAACTTCCAGTTTTCTTCCCAAAGTACTCAAACAAAGCAGAATACATCTTCCACACATTGGATGTTCACAGGCAATTGCGATTTTATTTAGATAGGACCCAACAAACACGGAAAACAGATCAATTGTTTGTGTCCTTTTCGGACAATAAATTGGGCAAAGCCGTCACAAAGGTCACTATTGCCACGTGGATCAGGGACTGTATTAGTCAGGCTTATTCCTCTTCTAATAAAGAGCTTACAACCTCTGTCAAAGCTCACTCTACAAGAGCTATGGCTACTTCAATAGCATTCCATTCTAAGCTTGCCATTAGCGACATTTGTGCGGCTATGTGGTCTTCTCCGCACACCTTCATTTCCCACTACAAATTGGATGTGGCATCTCGGGGGCGAGCTTCATTTGGTTCCACAGTTCTCAGGAGTGTTTTCCAGTGAGCCACCCAGGAATCAGGTGCTAGGGACGCTGTCCCATCAGTACAGAATGTAGGCGAGATAGGATCACATAACATCTTTTAGTTATGTACTTACCATAACTTTAGATGTTTGGGATCCATCTCGCCTACATTCCTAATAACCCACCCTCCTTCCCCTGCCTTGAGATCAGAAGAGACCGGACGGTCCGAGTACTATCGTTTCATCTTGAAACATCTGGCAATGTTATATAAACAGTTATGTGTGTGTGCATGAGTGCGGACAAACAAGATCTGGGGAAGTAGTGGTGGTGCATCCTGGGATATAGAATAGCTCAGCCAATAAGAGACTTCGCTCTATAGCATAGCGTGCCGAGTCGGAGCCGAGGATCGGCTCCGAACCCATCAGTACAGAATGTAGGGGAGATGGATCCCAAACATCTAAAGTTATGGTAAGTACATAACTAAAAGTTACGTTTGTTAGACATTCACAGACAATTGTAGTTTTACTTTCATAGAACAAAGGACATAAGAAAATAAATTCAACTGTTTGTCTACCTTTCAGAGATTAGACTGGGTATTCCAATGACCAAGTTTACTTTAGCCAAATGGATTACAGATTGCATATCCTTTATTTACAAGAAACAAAGTTTAGAGCTTCCTAAAACAGTTCAGGCTCATTCCACTAGAGCCATGGCAACCTCCTCAGTCTTTCAGTCTAGAGAGTCCATGGATGATATTTGCACAGCAGCCAACTGGGCTACCCCTCACATTTTCATTACTCATTACAAATTGGATTTGGTCTCTAGGGATAGGGGTTCCTTTGGTTCAATGGTTCTAAAGTATATCCTTCCATAAGGCCACCCAGAAAAAAAGATAGCTGGAGACTCTGTCTCATATGTGAAGATAAAATTAAAATTGACAACATCAGATAAAATAGTTATGTACTCATCATGACGTTCCATCTGTGTTGTCCATTTTCATTTTTTCCTCAACAACCCGTCCTCCATCCCCCTGTTTCTTCCTCCTTTAGATGAGTGAGTTGACCTTACTTTGACATTTGGCTAGTCTCAGTTGCCAGAAATGGCCTTTCCCTTGTTCAAGGTGTTTCTGTAATGTATTATTTTTTCTATTTTTATCAGCAAACAAGATCTGAGGTGATTCGGAGAGATACATTATGGGTAGGGTAGTGAGCCTGAGAGCTTTTTAGTTGCCAGAGCTATTGCAATGGCCGAGTCAGATCTGAGGGATTCATACCTCTCAACCGTACCGAATTCCTTGGTATTTATCGGTTTTGAGAGCAAAATAATGGGGTACCATGAATTCCCGAGTGGCACCTTCAATTTATGATTTTTTTCAATTTTTTTAAATAATGGCTGATGTCACCATGCAGAGGTGTGCATAATGACATTCAGCTTCGTGAAGCGGACGACTGCCTGTTGGACTTGCTTGGAGACTTGGTTAAGCTGTCTGTAATTTGGATTGTATAAAGGATTTATTAAAGTAGTGAGCAGACTGCAGTCTGGAGTTGTCAGAAAATTTTTAAGTTCTGTTTCTGTAGAACTTTAAGAAAGAGTCTGCCCAGGACCCAGTGTCTGCATTGCTAGGAGGCATCCATTCCATTCTTAGGATGAGAAGATTTACTTTCTCCACCAGTGGCTCAACTTCTAGGTAAGTAAAAAAAAAAAAAAAAAAAAAGAATAAAAAAAATGCACGTATTACAAATGATTCTACTGTGTGAAGTCTGTGATCAGTAGCTAGCTGCTGCTAGTAATAGTACAAAAGAGCACACATTAGTTTGCCGAGTCCTAGTTTACCATACCAACATTTATGTCATGCTTAAGCTCCAAGACTTCTAATTCTATGCCGGTGTTGAATTGCATTGGGGGATATTGCTGGCTGCTAATTACACTGTCACTAAATAGTGTGTCTTCAAGGTCAAGCTATGCAGAGAAAAAGGAAAATGTATTTTATCTTCTATTTTAATTAGTTAATTTATTTTTTATTTATTTAACATTGGTGTGGGTTTCCTCCGGATGCTCAAACTGGATTGTTTGTATAATGTAGCAGCAGCGAGTGGACTCCAGTCTGGATTTGTAGTTGTACTACTGTGTGTGAAAACTTTTATTTTAGTTCTGTAGAACTGAAGGAAGAGTCTGTCCAGCATCCACCCCTGTCTGCACTAGCTAGGAAGAATCCATTCCATTCTTAGGTGTTAGGATGAGCAGATTGCTTTCTCCAGTGACTCAACCTCCAAGTAAGTAAAAAAAAAATGCTTGTATGTCAAACGATGTGTGAAGTCTGTGATCAGTAGCTAGCTGCTGCTAGGAGGAAAACGAAAGGGCTCACTATAGTTTGCTGACTCTGAGTCCAAGTTTACCAACATTTAAAATGTCATGCGTGTTTAAGCCCGTGCTAGTGTGTTGAAGTGCATTGGTGGTAATATTGCTGTTAAATTACACTGAATGGTGTATCTTCAAGGTGGGGGGGCTACTCAGAGAAAAAGGAAAAGGTATATTTTTTCTTTTTTACTTTTAATACTTTACTCTTTTTTTTAATTTTTTTTAATTATTTAACATTTCTGTGGCTTTCCTCTGGGTGCTCCGGTTTCCTCCCACTTGTATTAGTCAGAAGACAACCTTTTTGTATTGGATGAAATCTTTGTATGATTACAGGTTAATGTTAGCAGTAGCAGACACTTACCCAATAGTCTCCTGCATGTCAGAAACAACCTTATGTAAAAGCAGTCACATGTGTTAACACTTGTGTGTAATGCTGACTGTACTAACACTAATTCCTACTAATGTAGCATGTGCACCTGTATAAGATGATTGGATGTAATCCTGGCAAATCAGGAGGAGTTGGGAAAATAGTTAATGAAATGCAACAGCAATCAGTAACTATTAAGTTATGAGTGAGTGAGTTACTGTAGTCATGCATAACTGTCATTAACAACTGCTTGTATATTCTTGGAGACATACTGCTGAAGGGATTAGTTGGGGAATCTGGGAGATGTTTCATTTTGGTGTTTGTGTGCATACTTGAAACTAGTGAAGGGAATGGATCACTGGGGGATATGTTCCATTTTGATGTTTGTAAGTTGTACATACTTGAAACTACTGAAGAGAATGGATCGCTGGGTGGGGGAAATGTTTCATTTTGGTGCTTTTGCATACTTGAAACCACTGTGGGAATGGATCACGTGGGGAAATATTTTATTTTGGTGCTTGTACATACTTGGAGACATACTGCTGAAGGGATTAGTGGGGGGTCTGGGGCCATATTTTGGTTGTCTGTTCTTCAGTCTGCATTTGAAAGTTGATATCCCACAATTCCATTAGGGTGTGCGGGGTTACTTAATTATTCAGCAAGTTTTATGTTAATCAACATATAGATTTGTACCTATTTTTCATGGGCCTTTGTCCAGATTTTTGATGTTTCCAGGGTGAGAGGTATGGAGGGATTGGATCCGAACCCATATATGAGGAAAACACAGGTGGAATGTTATGGTGACACATAACTATTTTTTATTGGCTACTGGGATTAAGAGGCAATGCCTGGGGTGACTCAGAAGCAATGCTCAAATGGGGCAAAATGTTGAGTGCTATAGCATGTGAAAAACTGGGGAAAAAAAGATCCTGTCATGACCAGTTAAGTTTGGACTTTGACAGCTATTTGAATAATGTTGTTAGTTATACCAGAACTCACAGATTTGCCACATCATTCAATGACCTTTGATCGTTCTTTCTCTTCTGTTTAGATAATATAATTTGAACAGACGTATACCCTACAAGTTTTTAAATCTAGAAAATTGCTGAATTCCAGTTAAATGCTAAATGGTATAGACACATGTTAAGGAAGGAGACGATCAGTTGTTAGTTGAAGTCATGTTTTTTGTATCTAATTTAATTGATGTTGAATGGATTGGTAATGAAGAAGACATGTTTATTGCTATAGCAGTCGGTCAGTAAGATTTGCTGGTAAAAAAAAAAAAAAATGCAGTGTGGGAGCTTTGCTGAGTATCTGCCCAACTGGTAAGTAAGAAATTTTAGAAACAGGTAGCCTGGAGTTGCAGCAATAAATTAGGCCAGATAAAGAATACTTATGTAGGATAAGTGTGTTAAAAGGCGGATTCAGTGTTGTCTGTTTTCATCCAATTCAACCTTTGGGTAATCGGAACAGATTGGATCAGATATGCCACATCATTCAATTACCTTTGATCGATCTTTCTCTTCTGTTTAGATAATATAATTTGAACAGACGTATACCCTACACGTTTTTAAATCTAGAAAATTGCTGAATTCCAGTTAAATGCTAAATGGTATAGACACATGTTAAGGAAGGAGATGATCAGTTGTTAGTTGAAGTCATGTTTTTTGTATCTAATTTAATTGATGTTGAATGGATTGGTAATGAAGAAGACATGTTTATTGCTATAGCAGTCGGTCAGTAAGATTTGCTGGTAAAAAAAAAAAAAATGCAGTGTGGGAGCTTTGCTGAGTATCTGCCTAACTGGTAAGTAAGAAATTTTAGAAACAGGTAGCATGGAGTTGCAACAGTAGATTAGACCAGATCAAGAATACTTAGGTGGGATAAGCGTGTTAAAAGGCGGATTCAGTGTTGTCTGTTTTCATCCAATTCAACCTTTGGGTTATTGGAACAGATTGGATCTGACTCCAGCAACTTTGTAGAAGCTGTGGAACTGGGACTGTTGAGTCCTTTCCTACCCATAATTCCCTATGTCCCCCAAAATACTCCAATTTCTTTTGTCACTTCTATCAGAAGGACACGGTCTATGATCTTCTTTGGGTAGATGGATGATATCTTGCCTGTATTGTTGTCAGTGGACATCTACAAAACAGACAGAATTCATTGGATGGCACCTAAACATGATCAATCAAATAGCCAAACTCCCAGAGTTCAGGATATCATCCCTATGCCAGGTAGTTATTCAGGTTCTTCACCACCCCTCTCCTCCAGCAAGCCTCAGCAATCAACACCAGCCCCACTAGAAAGATATTACATAAAAGTTCTTTAGCTAACACTTTTTGTTCCGTGGTCTCTACTACAATATCCATTACATGCTCAAATCCATTTACCACCCATCTGCAGGGCGTATATCAGTTGATGGTAATGAATATAAACAGTCAAACTCAATCTGAGGTACCTTTGGGGAACAGAGGGAATTATAGGTGGGGGAGTTGTCAGCACTGGATCCACACCTTCTAAAAAGTTGCCGGAGCCAGATCCAGTAACCTAAAGGTTGAACTGGATGAAAACAAGAAGACACAGCTCTAGCATTATGATAACTATATACATTTTTGTATACTTAAAATTAGAGTAATGGGATTGGTCCCCTTTAAACCAGCATGGCTTAGTTTTATGTGGGAGAGTTAGTGCTCACCTACTTCTTTTTGAGAAAAAAGGCAAGTTCAAGATGCCAGAAGTTGTTGGAAAGTCTAGAGAAGTCTGGACAGCTTGTGCTTTGGGAGATGTTCCTGGAGAGCGAGAGAGAGAGAGAGACTGTCTGAAGCTGGAACAGTCATCTTTGAGGTGGGAGTGAAGTGGAAGGCCTCCTATACCTGTGTCATACTGGATGTACTCTGATTTTATTATAAAGGCAATGAGAGATTTTTTAACATCTATTGGAGTAGTAGTGGCTGTTTCTCTAAGCCTGTACTTGTGAGTTCAGATTTCAGGGAAACAAACTGTGCAAGAGACTTTAAATTTTATGGGCTTGTTTATAAAAACTGTGCAAGAGACTTTAAATTTTATGGGCTTGTTTATAAAAGGTGTATTTCAGAGACACTGTTGACTATGACTACAACACGATATACCTGTACTTAACTGGGGTCAAAAATGCAGTAAAATGAATTGAACTGAACTTTTCCTTACTGCAAGTCTAGCTAAGTTCATAGGTTCTTACTAAGCTGTTGATCAGATAGATTATTTTTAGCCTAGCCTCAAGATCCATTTCATCAGTACCCTGTAATACAAAGTAATTATTGCCTAATTTCGTCTCCTTTAAATAAGGGTTTGAGGGTCCAGACCAGGGTGAATTTACTTTTCCAATTCATTTTCCCAGGCTGCATCTGAAAAGGGTCAGGGAGATAATTTGTTTTACATTTAAGGGAAGTCTAGTCCATAAAAGAGGAATTCTTTAAGAGACCTATTTCACTAGCAGGTCCTATTTTTGTTGTGGTGTAACTTTAGATCTGATGTTGTTAATCTTCGTTCATTCCTTACTGATGGGTTATCGGTTCTGTCCCCGGAACCAAGCCGGCCTTATACCAAGCTTGTGTCAGCCAAAAACTCTCGAGCCAAGATCCCAACCCAGAATGCTCTGCTCCCTGTCACCTCAGATCTCGTTTGCCGCATTGCTGTACAGCCGTGTCAAGCCTTCTTTCTCAGCTAAGTGTTCAGTTTTATGAAGTTTTTCTATTATTAGTGTTTAGAAGGTTTTCAGTTCTTCACTATCTCTATCTTCCTACCCTATCGCAACTTTGAGACTCTCTCCCTATAGTATTTTCCGTCCTTTTTCTTACCTTTGAGGTAATTCTCCATTACCATCCTTAGTAATTCTTCTTCTCCCTTTCTTACCCTTCTCGGTAGTTTCTTAACCTTTTAGTAGTGTCGTAGTTTCTCCCTGGATAACACAATGTCGGATAAGAAAAGTAGTATTGGTTTCAAACAATGTACAGAATGCGGCCGTAAGTTACTGCTTTCTGATGGCCATGATTTGTGTGTTTATTGTCTGAATGTTTCCCACCTTTCAGTGGACCCTCTGTGTGGGATTTGTAGAAATTTCTCGACTAGGACTGTGAATGAATGGAAGAATAAATTTATTCTAAAAGGCCTCCTTAAAACTCCTTTCTGCGAGACTATCTCTGGGTCGGAGGGCTCACTCCCTCCTTTTAAACCCCATAAGAGTCATTCTTCTTCTTCCTCCTCGAGGTTGCTCACTTCATCTCCCTCTGGAGATCACAAGGAGTCAACTCACAAAAAGGTAAAAATTTTGGACCTGGTGCTGCTATCTGTGGTCCTTTTGGCCCCAGCCTTGGCATCTCCCCAGTTTATTCTCACTCCAGCTATGTCTTCTTCATCACCACCAGCACCGGAGTTCCAGGTGCAGACACTTACGGCTCTGACAGTTTCGTCGCAGCCTTTTTTGGCATCTCTGACATCGGTGCAGACCCTCTTGCCACTGTCTCTATAGGTACAGTTGGTGCAGACTCCTTCAGCTCCATCCTTGCTGATGCAGTCAACTTCTGGGATACTGCCCTCTATGGTGCAGACGCCTTTGGCACTGACCTGCTCGGTGCAGTCAATTTTGGCACTGTCATTACCAGTGCACCTTCTTTGACTACACCGTATTCATCGGTGTAGACATTTGCCACCCTTCATGGTGCAGACACCCTCGATGCCTATGGCACCACCTTTGTCGGCGCAGATACCCTCGGCACCATTCTGCTCAGTGCAGATGCCCTCGGTTCTGCCCTCTGCATCACACAAACTCACAAGAACTAATTATTCTCCCTTCTTAGATCCTTTCGTGGGAAGTCAGTACAGCCTCTTTTTAGACAGGCCAGAATCTTCATCAGGCCTCTCTATCAGGTTGACAAGGAGCATCTAAGAACAGAATGTGTTGCGGCTTGTCGATCAGTTGCTTGTGGCCAGGGTACTCTCTCACCCATCTAAAGCTGCGCTCCCTCTTGCAGGTGACTGTATTTCTCCACTGACTACTTCTTACACTCCTCCTTTGACTTCCAGGGAAGTATCAAAGCCCCTTCCACCGACAGCAGCTTCCCTTCCTTCAATACCAACAGTGGACCTCACTTTGGAGCTGGAGTCGTCCTTGTGGCCCTCGGTGCACTGGGCACTAGGCCCTTCTCAGGCTAGCTGCTGTGCCATTGGGGCAGGCGTTCTTGGTTCAACGCCAATTTTTTCTATGGCACCCTCCAGGAATCCTCCTCCCCTCACACTCAACAGTCCTCTTGAGACTCCTGTTCTGGGGTCAGCTCATCGGAGTGGGGTGTGACCCTGGTTCTGAGGTTGTCGTGCTCGGTTCTGGGCTCCCACCCCTCTTTGGGTGGTCCGGCCTTCCAGGGCATGGAGAGGGCACTTGTCTCTGCTGGTGAAACATCCCTGTTGGAGTCCATGCTCCCCTCTGTGCCGCAAGTGTCGCAAGCCACAACTACCGGACCCTAGGCACAAAAGCCTCAGGTTTCTCCCCTTCAGGAGATCCCCTCTTCACAATCTTCCCCAGAGCTCCCCACTGAGGAAGTCCCTTGCAAGGCTTCATGCAAAAGGAAGCACATGGACTACACTGAGGAGTCTCTAACCGAAGATACAGACTTTGATGATGGGGAAGGGTCCCCACAGTCACCCTCTGATGAGGTGTCCTTTGGTGACATCCTCAAGATCCTAAGACAGAGGGGTGACTGGAAGTCCTCCAACCCTTTCTCAGAGGAATCCATATTCCTGCAGGCCTTTTATGCCTGGCCCCCTACCTCCTGGGTTACCCCACTAGCTGATGAGCTTGTCCAGCTCATCGTCCAGCATGCATGAAAGGCTCCTGACACTTTGCAAGCTATACCTTGGAGGCCTGACAAAATTTTATCTCCCCCTGCTGAACATCTTCATTGGTCCAAAGGTCTTCCAGTAGATGCTATGGTGGTGGCAGCTGCAACCAAAAAAGACTTGGCAGAAGAGAGCCAGACTGTCCATCCACACAACAAGGAGTTGCGGGTGATAGACAGACTCGGGAAGCTTACGAGGCTCCACAGAGACCTTATCAACCAACTCTCTGAAACCTTGGCAGGAGCTGTTTCTGTTGAGGTGCGCAACAATGTAGCCTCTAAGATAGCGACCCTGGAATCGATATCTAGTTCTTCCATGCACCTCATTTCACGCACAATGGAAGGAGCGGCTAGAGCGGCAGGTGCAGGCATAGTCATGAGACGTCATGCTTGGATGCTCCTTTGCTACTTTGTGGACTCCTTTAAGGCTTCCCTTACGAATGCCCCCATTGAGGCCGCTTCATTCTTTGGCCTAAAGGTTAAAGATACACTGGAAAGGTGCGAACAAGATGGTAAGACCCTGGCTATCATTGGTGTCTGACACTCCACCCCTCAACGATTCTACTCCAGAAATCAGTGGAGTGGGAAGATGTGGCACAGAAAATCACAGGGCTCTTTCCATGATGCACATGCTGAGTTCTCCCCTAAGGGCAGAGGGAGAAACTCTAATGGAAGACACCCCTTGCAGGGCAGGGGAGGTCCGTGAAACCGGGGTTCCAGAGATTCTTTCTCTGGCAACCCTACCAGCACTCCTGAAGTGCTGCCCGACTGCAGACCTCTGGAAGTGGTCAGGGTTGTTTTTCCTTGTACCCCACTGCCTGGCAAACCATAACCACTGATACTTGGGTACAGTGGATAATATTCAGAGGCTACCGCATTCCCTTCCATCTCTGCCCACTTCACCCAGAAATTTACCCAACGTCCCACACAGTCAAAGGGAAGCAGCAGCACACGAAATCTGAAAGCTGCTACAAAAAAGAGTCATCCAAACAGTCATCCCAGACCAAATAGGATCCGTTTTTTACTCAAGATTCTTTTTAGTGCCAAAAAATACAGGGGACTGGAGACTGATTCTGCATCTCAGCACACTAAACAAATTTGTAAAAACAGAGAAATTCTGGATGGTCATGATTCAGTCTATCCTTCCTCTTTTGGAAGAAGACAATTGGATGTGCTCTATAGATCTCCAAGATGCATATTACCATGTAAAAGTGGACAAGCGCTCAAGACGATACCTCTGCTTCTGCCTAGGAGCCAGTCACTATCAATTTTGAGCACTGCCCTTCAGTCTCTCTACAGCCACCAGAGTGTTCTCCAAATGCATGGCAGTGGTTATCGCTCACCTGTGACTTCAAAGATTCCAGTCATTTTCATACCTAAACAACTGGCTTCTTACCGCTCCCACCAAGCATCTACTGGAGGAAGCCCTGTATTACACTCTTCTCAGAGCTCAGTGCCTGGGAATCACTATAAACTGGGAGAAGTCCAACACGACCCCGGCGCAATCTTTAGAATTCATCGGAGTTCTGTTGGACACAAGGAATTGCACAGCATCTTTTCTGGATCACAGTCCTCAAAGAATAAGACAACAGGTTCAGCCGCTAATCTGTCACCACAAATCTTCTGCTTGGTCCGTACTCTAACTCCTTGGGTCGATGGCAGCCTCGATCAACATTGTTCCTCTGGCCAGGTTTCACATAAGACTTCTTCAGTGGCTACTTCTCACTTAGTGGTACACTCTACAACATCCTCTGTCTTTTCAGATAAGTATAACTCAGAGGTGCAAGCAAGATTTGCTCTGGTGGATGTCTCAAAATCCCCAACAATGGTCTTGCCCCTTCAGCCCCCATCAGCCAAAAGCCATGGTGACCACAGATGCCTCCCTGATGGGGTGGGGGGGCTATGTCAGGGAAACTCAGTCCAAGGCACCTGGTTGGAGACAGAGGCTCATTTGCATATTAATGTCCTGGAACTGAGAGCGGTGATATTAGTGTTGCAAGCATTTCACTTGATCCTTCCATCAGGGACTATTGCAATCCAATCAGACAACATGTCAGTAGTCTGGTACATCAACAAGCAAGGGGGCACCAGATCTTACCCGTTATGCCGAGATACCTTGAGAATATGGCAATGGGTGATATCTTCCAACCCCTTTCTAATTGCAATGCACATTCCCAGGAGCTCCAATGTGATAGCGGACAAATTGAGCAGGTGCATTCTACAACCTCATGAGTGGTCCCTCAATCCTGTGATAGCGGCAAAAATTTTCAACTGCTGGGGCCAGCCTTGCTGTGATCTATTTGCCTCCCCAATCAACTACAAGTGCAGCAACTACTTTGCCCTGATCCCCCCTCGGGGACATTCACTGAGAGAAGCTCTATTCCACACTTGGCCCTCGGGTCTGCTTTATGCTTACCCTCCTGTACCCCTCATTTCCCAATTTTTGAAGAAAGCATGGCAGTTGAAGAGCAAAGTAATCCTCATTGCTCCATATTGGCTTCAACAAGTTTGGTTCCCCTTCCTCTGGCCTCACCTGCTAGATCGACCATGGATTCTCAATCCAACTCTGACGTTGATCTCCCATCCGCAGGGTCTGACTCACACCAATCTAGCAAACCTGAAGCTGACAGCTTGGTTTCTCCACTTCCAATGATTGCCAGGCAGGATAAAGTACAGTTGTGTACACTTACCATAAATGTAGATGTTCGAGTGTATTCACTATTGCAGTCATTACATTTGGGTTATCTGCTTGCAGGTTGCCGTCAGTTGGCCTGATTAACAAAGTCTTGGGTCCTGCATCAGTTTCTGTCCCTTCTTCCATGACATCAGGTCATCAGGGGTATAAAACATGCAGCCGACGCCTTTACATCAGTTTTTCTTGCCCCAGATGTCAGGTGCCCCACTAATGGGAAGCAATTAAACATAAAAGCACAAAGATATACCTTCAACAAAAAAGCAAATACACCAAAAAGTGTTTTAAGCATAGTAAAGGAAAGTAGAGGTGTAGCCAAAAGAAGTTAGGAGGCTGGAGGGAGGGTAACCAGGACTGCAACAGTGAATACAATCGAACATCTACATTTATGGTAAGTGTACACAACTGTACTATGTTCTTCGTGTTTCACTGTTGCAGTCATTACATTTGGGTAGATTCCCAAAGCTATGGTTGGGAGTCGGAGTTTAGATAGCATTAGGGCCAGCTATAAGGCCTGCAAGACTGCAGTGGCAAAGCCAGCTCTGGATTTAGAGAAAACTGGAAAATGATAATGCTTGGTGAAAGTATGTACAGAACTCCAGGTAGCAGCTTCTAGGATGTCCCTGGTAGGGACGCCTCTGAGAAAGGCTGTAGAGGTAGATGCAGCCCTGGTGGAGTGAGGTCTGATCCCCTGGGGGATAGGTTTTCCATGCTGCTTATAGCAGAAATGAATGAAATGGCTTATCCATTTACAAATGGTTTGCTTTGAAATAGCCTTTTTCTCTGCCCCTGCAGCAAATGCTACCAGCAGTTGTTCAGATTTCCTTTGAGGTTTACTCCTGTCCAAGGTAGAATCTAAGTTGTCTGTGCACATCTAAGGAATGCAGTATCCATTCCCTTTTATTCTGTGGATTGTAAAAGAAGGTTGGCAAATGAATGGACTGATTAAGAGCCACACTGTATACCACCTTGGACATGAAGGATGGATTGGTTCTGAGGGACACCCTGTCCGCATGAAAGATGATGAAAGGCTCCTCTGCCATAAGGGCCTGTAATTCAGATACCCTTCTAGCTGAAGTGATTGCTAAAAGGAAAGCTGTTTTCCAAGAAAGAAATTTTAAGTCTGCAGTAGCAGCTGGCTCAAAAGGAGGTAGAGTGAGTTTCTCCAAGACAAAGTTAAGGTCCCAGGCTGGGGTTGGAGCTCTCCTGGGGTGGTCTCAAATTGTTGGCCCCTCTGAGGAACTGCTTGAGCAGTGGATGAGAGAAGAGGGGAGGTTCTGTGTTATAATGAGCTGAAATGGCTGAGGCGTGAATTTTAATGGAGGAAAGAGACAGGCCCTTGTGAAGCATCTCAGTTAAATATTGTAAAATCTGAGGTAAATTGGGCGCTGCTGTGCTCATCCCTTGAGATTAGTTCCAGGCACGGAATCTTTTCCATTTTTCAGCATAAGATTTTCTAGTACTAGGCCTCCTTGCCTCTAAGATGATATCCATCACAGGTTTGCTGAGGGATGGTAAAGGAGAGATTAAGTAATTAGCCAGGCTGCAAGGTTCAGTGTTGGAAGCTGAGGGTGCAAAATCTGGTTCTCCTGCTGAGCAGGGAAGGAGTCTGAGACATGTGCTATGGAGATAACCATGAGACACTGCATGGGGGGGGGTATACCAGTGTTGGCGTGGCCAGTCTGGAGCAATCAAAATCATCCTTGGTTTGTTCTGTTTGAGTTTTAGTAGTACTTTGGAGAGCAGAGGCAGAGGGGGGAAGGTATAGACTGATAGGTTTTCCAGCTGAAGGACAGAACATCCACTTTCCAGGCTTGTTTGTGGGGAGTCCTTGTGCAAAATTTGTCCAATTGGTAGTTCTGGGGAGTGGCAAATAGGTCTATACCTGGGCTCCCCCATTTGCTTGTCACCATGTTGAAAATCCTTGGTTCCAGTTTCCACTCGTATGGGTCCATGAGGTTTCTGCTTAGTCCGTCTGCCAGTGCATTAAATTTTCCTGGCAGGAAATGAGCTTGTAGGTGCACTTGGCAGCTTAAGGCTGTGTTCCACAAAGCCATTGCTAGTCTGCAGAGGGGGTAAGAATGTGTACCCCCCTGCTTGTTTATGTGCCACATAACAGTGGTGTTGTCCGTCTTTACCATTAGTTGTCCTGGAAGAATGTGGTCCTTGAAGCCTGTCAGAGCATTCTGTACAGCTAACATTTCTTTTTGATTGATATGTAGGTGCATTTGACTTGGATTCCATTTGCCCTGAATGCACTTCCCTGCCAGGTGTGCCCCCCATGCATAGTCTGATGCATCTGTTGTTAGGGTTTGGGTGGCAGAGGGTGGTGTGAAAAATTGTCCCTAGTTTTGGTGGCAGGGCTCTGCCCGCTAAAGGAACTCTAGGCGTAGGCAAGGTATGATGGGAATCATTATTTCTAAGTCTTGAGAATGTTGACACCATAGGCTTTTTAGATACCACTGTTGTTGTTGCGTCTTTCAGCTTTTCCCAGTTAGGGGTCGCCACAGCAGAACTCCGGTCCACTAATGATTGGCAGTAGATTTTTACATGCTGAGTTGCCAGCCCTGACGCACAACCTTCAATGAAGGTACACCCATTCACGCATGTCTCCACGCAGAAGACGCTCTAGCTGAGAATCAAACCGGACAGAGTCTTACTGTGAGCTGACAATGCTACCGCAGCACCACCACCGCAGTTTTTTTAGATACCACTGTAGTTTTCTCATATGCAGTCTTGCATATGGAATTATCCTCAAAATAATCCTCAAAAATTCCTGTTAGGCATTAATAACCTGCTACACCCAGGTCGCTCAGGCACTCCTACTCCCTTAGGCTCTGATCACAACAATCCCATTCAAATAGCCAACTCTTTTAACACTTTTTTCACAGAAACCATTCAATCCCTGGCCAACCAACTATCTCCTAACTCCACATCCTCTACGCCTCCCATCTCCAATAGCCCCCCCCCCCCGATTTCATTTTCAACCAGTTCCCACATCCCTTGTCTGTAACCTTATTCAGAAACTTAAACCCACCACTCTTTCTGCAGACCTACTACCTGCAGAATACCTGCAAAAAGCAGCAAAAACCATAGCCTACTCAATATCCATCCTCATTAATAGAACTATTTCTGAAGGAACCATCCCATCAATCTGGAAAGTTTCTCACATTATCCCCCTGCATAAAGGTGGTAATTTCAAAGAGTTTTCCAACTACAGGCCCATAGCCATACTATCCCCTTTGGCAAAAGTAATGGAGAAATGCACTCATAAGCAACTTTTAGGCCACCTACTTGAAAATAATTTATTAG
This sequence comes from Protopterus annectens, assembly GCF_019279795.1. NCBI lineage: Eukaryota > Metazoa > Chordata > Ceratodontiformes > Protopteridae > Protopterus > Protopterus annectens. The sequence continues at coordinate 1,414,921,845 of NC_056743.1, forward strand.
CCACCTGCCAACATAGCTTCAGAACATTTCGTAGCACCACCTCTGCTCTCTTATCCTTTACTGACTGCATTAATAGAAATCGTAATAACGACACTCTATCCTCAGTCCTCTTTATTGATTTGTCAAAAGCTTTTGACATGGTTAACCACCACCTCCTCATAAACACACTTAAAAACCTGTCATTGGATGCTCTTGCTATACAGTGGTTCCAGTCCTACTTAAATAACAGGCAACAGGCTGTACTACGGCAAATACCTTATCTTCTCACCTCCCAGTTGCCATAGGTGTCCCTCAAGGCTCAATATTGGGTCCTCTCCTCTTCTCCATCTTCACAAATGACCTCCATTCTGTAATTCCTCAAGCTACCTGTATCCTGTATGCAGACGACTCCACTCTTATATGCTCAGCCACTTTCTCATCAGAACTTCAGTCTCTAACCCAAAACACCATTAGCATAGTTGAAAATTGGCTTTTACACTGATGTCTTATCTTGAACCCTAAAAAAAAATGCTACTATTCACCTCCACCCATAGAGCCTCCCCACTTAACTTTACTGTTACTTCTAGCAGTGGAACTATAATATCTCCTGATCCTACTACAAAACTACTTGGGGTACTAATTGATAATAACCTCACCTTTGAGCCTCATATTAATAACATTATAAAAATAGTGAACAAACAATTAGGTTCCCTCTACAGGAACAAAACCTTTCTGACTCCACTAGCCAAGACCACTATAGCCCATACCCACCTTATCTCTACCCTGCTATATGCCTCGCCTATCTATACTAAATTATATAAAAGCAACCTGAGTAAACTGTCTACCTCCTACAACAATATTACCAGATTTGCAGCTGGGTCATCCTATAGGACCCATCACTGTATCAATCTGAATCAACTAGGCTGGTTAGAATTGCCAAATCTAATACTTTTCAACCAACTAACAATAGTCCATAAGATCCTGTATCAACCTACAAATACACCAATACTCAATACCCGAGTCACCTCCTATAATAATCTCAAAACCCTATGCTCATCTAACAAATTACTGGTACAAATAGCTAAATCCAATAATTCAGCTGGTGACACATTATTCCCTAATACAGTGGGTAAAACCTGGAACAGCCTCCCTAATCATCTAACCTCCCTAGCCTCGGCTAACCTATTTAAAAGCAGACTAAAACCCTACCTTAAATCACACTGGTTATGCCCCTGTGTCAACCCAGACTAACTACCAAACCCTTCCCTAGACACCTATCTTCTTATGAGTATAATCTTGTGTCTTCTCAATTGATAATAATGTTAATATGACTATACAGCAGACTAATGTCCTGTACATATTGATGATCCATAGCCATCTTACACTAGGACTTCTGGTGAAACTTTACAAAATAAGAGTGTCCTTGAGCATATTTCATATGAATATCCATTGCTGTTACACAATTGCATTTTTGTGTGACATTTGTGTGTGCGACTTTATAATTAATAGTGTCTCTGACATATTTTATCAGAAATATCCAAAACTGTTTGCACTAGGATTTTCGTATTCAAATGCTAAATCCTTTGAAATGTAATGTATGCCTAAGCTTTGTAATGTACCAGTGTCTTTGTAAATACCATTGTGTTTATAAACATTTTGATGTATGTGGAGCTTTTCTCCCTGGGCCTTCACTGAAAATGGACATATATCCAGCTGGGCTAGCCCGGTCAACAAATGTAAAATAAAATAAATAAAAATTAGAAGAATGCAGGAGGCCATGAACCCCAAGGCTTGCAGTATTTGTCTTGCAGATAGCAGGGTTTTTGTGGCCACTTGTTTGAAGTAGGTTGTCAAATGTATTTGCTTTTCTGGCGTGAGGTAAGCCATCTGGGAAGTTGTATTCAAGCTTGCTCCCAGGAATATAATTTGTTGACAGGGTTCCAGGTGTGATTTCTTTTGGTTTATGGTGTACCCCAGACAAGTTAGAACCCTTTTTACAAAGGCCAGATGATTCAAAAGTATACCCTGGCTTTCTGCCTGAATTAAACAATCGTCCAGGTATGGGTATATTTGAATATTTCATCGCCTGCAAAATGCAATAACTGGAGCTAGGCACTTTGTGAATACCCTGGGCGCAGTAGATAAGCCAAAGGGCAGTGCAGAGAACTGATAGTGCGTGTAGCCTGCTTTGAAGCGTAGGTATCTTCTGCAAGATTCCCTGATTGGAATGTGCAGGTATGCTTCTTTTAAATCTAGTGTTGCCAACCAGGCATCTTTGCCTAGCATAGGAAGTCATTGGTGAAGAGTCAGCATCTTGAATTTTGGAATCTCCAAAAAGGTGTTTAGAGTAGACAAGTCCAGGATAGGATGTCATGAATTATCTTTTCTGGGTACCAGGAAAAGTCTTGAGTAGAAACCTTGTCCCTTTTCCTCTTCTGGTACCAGTTGAATAGCCCCCATGCTTAAGAGAGAAAGTACTTGTTTTTGGGCCTCTGCTCACTGATTTGGGGGTAGGTCCGGACACCCACTTGGTGTTGGCAACGTGTGGAAGTGAAATCTGTATCCCTGGGACACTATATTTAAAACCCATTTATCCTGGGTAATGTGTTCCCAATTCTTTGCATGAAGAGCAATCTTTCACCCCAAAGGGGCAGTCAGTTGATAAGTGCTTGGAAATTTTAAAAGGAAGTCATCGAGACAGTTTACTATAGGGGGAGTCTTATTATTCCCAGACTTGGAAGTGGAAGCCCCCCACTGCTTAGTTCTGTGAGTCCCCTGGGACTGAAACCTGGGGTTTTTGCTGTGTCTGGGTTTGGCTTGAGAAGACCTGGAAGGGACTGGAAATGACCAATTCTTAGAGGGCCAGTGCCTACTAAATCTATGGGGCTGAACTTGTAAAAAATCTTTAACAGTTTGCATAGATTTAGCTTTATATTCCATCTTTTTAAGAATTTCCTCAACCTTGTTGCCAAAGGAGCATCCAACAATTCAGCTTTAACATGATCAGGCAAAGATTGCTCCTTAAGCCAAGCATGCCTTCTGAGCACATACCCAGTAACAGCAGCCCTGCAAGAGGCCTCTAATGAATTAAAACCACATTGCAAAGTATGTTTTCCAACTTGTTCAGCAGAATGCATTAAATCCTGTAATTCTTTATTTTCCACACAGTCAGGAATCAACATCGTTTTCTGTTTAAGTAGTCCAATAACATCTTGCTGATATTTTAACATATGAAACTGGCAGTTTAAAGCCCTAATGGCCAAGGTTGCAGAAGTGTAAACCTTCTTACCCCATCTATCCAGCACCCTGGAGTCTCTATCAGAAGGGGTAGGATTTTTAACAGTAGAAGCCTTAATGCCCTTGGGCCCCTGTGAAATAGTATCTAGATCTGCAATAGGATTTTTGAAAAGGAACTTGTGGAACTCAGGGACCCTGTAGTATCTGTCAGGTTTTCTGGGAGCAGGAGGCAGGGAATCAGGGGCCAAACTAGATTCTGAGAAAGCATTATCAACAATATCTAGTACAGGAGGAATAGCTAAAGGCCTATGCTGAGGTAGGAGAAGGAAATCCCTAAGCCTCTTTTTTGAATCAGAAAAATCCTGGCTTTCCCAGTGGAAATGTTCCCTTAGAGTATGTAAGGTTTCCCCAAAAGAAAAATCCCCAGGAGGGGAAGCAGAGGGAATAGAGTCCTCTGCATCAGAATCCTCATAAGTAGGTAAGGACAAGTCCAGATCGTCAGAAGAGTCAGAAAAAACAGAATCCTGATCAGAAGATTCATAATCAACCTCAGTCCTAGGCCTCTTAGAAGGGGGGGGGGGTTGGCTACCCCTGATTAGAGTTATTATATCTTCAGCCATTCTTATCATTTGTTTTTTAGGCATAGAGGCCTGAGCATGTGGTCTGGGCATGGTTTTTTTAGACATGGATCGAGATTTAAGCCTAAGTAATGAAGGAGGCATCAATTTAATATGCAAGTCCATAGGCTGGAATACATCCTCAGAAGCCGGTGCCTGCACAGCGGCTCCGGACCCATCCAAGGTAGAGACATCCGCGGGTTCCATAGTTGAAGCATCTTGCGGCATACTGGACTCTGAATGGGTCTCAATAGAGGCCTGCAAATCAGAAGAAGCGGGTATCAGGGGCTGCAAAAGCGCCTCACTGAGCACCAGCGAACTGGCGACTGGCTTAGGAAAAGCATCGTCGGCAATTTTGGACCTCGGCGGTCTGTCTCTGTCTTTATCTTTGCATTTTTTCAGAATCCCAGTAGTCGGATGGCTAACCGATGATATTTCTGGATAATTAAACTGAGAACTGAAATATTTAGAGGCAAAAATATACTGACAACGGATAGTGCGCTGATTAAATAAAGCACACAACCGACAGCAAGGTATGTCATGGTCAGAGCCTAGGCAAGGAATACCGTACGAATGAAAATCTTTATGAAGTATTTGCTTTTCACAAGTAATGCAATTATTAACTTTTACTGACATTGGTAAGGAGCAAGAAAAAGTTTCCCCAATGGGGTACTCAGCTTTAGTTGAAGACTTCGGTTCTGAAACTCAAAAACAAAAATTTCAGGAGTCAGCCGACTGGCACTTGCGAACTGCTTCTGCTTTGGGCACCGCACAGCAAGAAAGACTGATGTAATGGTGTCGGCTGCATATTTTATACCCTTGATGACCTGACGTCTTGGAAGATGGGACAGCAACCGATGCAGGACCCAAGACTTTGTTAATCAGGCTGACTGAGGGCATCCTGCAAGCAGATAACCCAAATGTAATGACTGCAACAGTGAAACACGAAGAACATCCTCTCCTCCTCGGTGCGCAATATTCTTATTGCATCTCATAAATCATCTACCAGGCTAACTTATCTCAGCAAATGGAAAAGATTTACATTATGGGCAGCGAACAAACAATTGGACCCCTTGCACTCCCAGTTTTGGTGATATTAGATTATTTATCAGATCTTTTTCAATCTGGGGTATCAGCCTCTACTTTTCATGTTCATTTAGCTGCCATTTCTAATTTCCACATTGGCTTCCAGGACTCTTCACTCATGTCACACAGACTCTGTAAGACTTTCTTGAAGGGCGTTTGTCACCTAAAACCTCCCTTTAGAGAACCAGTACAACCTTGGGACTTGGCTTTGGTTCTGCAAGCCCTAACAGCAGCCCCTTTTGAACCTGCATCTTCATGTGATTTAAAGTACATATCTTGGAAAACCTTGTTTCTGGTTGCTATTACATCGGCCAGACATCTGTCAGAACTTCAAGCCTTATGCATCAAACGTCCCTACCTTATTTTCCATAAGGATAGTGTCTCACTGAGAACTAATTCTTCCTTTTTACCGAAAGTGGTGTCAGAGTGGTCTATCAACCAGTCTATTGATCTCCCAGTATTTTTTCATAATCATTCTAACAAGGGAGAGTATTGCCTGCACTCCCTAGATGTTCACATGCGAATGCGTTTTTATTTTGACAGAACAAAATCTACCCATAAATCAGACCAATTATTTCTGGCTTTTTCTGGACCAAGACTAGGTTGTCCTGTTTCCAAACTTGCATTATCATCATGGTTGAGAAATTGCATTACCTTCATTTATAACAAGAACAACATCACCTTGCCTCACAAAGTTAAAGCCTGTTCTACAAGGTCAATGGCAACTTCAGCAGCTTTTCATGCTAAGGCTTCCCTCAATGACATTTGCTCAGCTGAGACTTGAGCCAAACCCCATACCTTTATTCTTCATTACAAATTGGATTTGGCCTCCAGAGGAAGAGCTTCTTTTGGTTCCATGGTGCTCAGGAATGTCCTTGCATAAGGGCCGCCCAGGGATACAGGAGCTGGGGACTCTGTCCTATAAGTAAGGAATGAACGAAGATTAACAACATCAGATAAAGAAGTTATGTCTTACCATAAAGCTCCATCTGTGTTCTTGATCTGCGTTCATTCATTACTCCCCACCCTCCGTCCCCCTCTGGTGGTTCCTGGTGGATTTCTTATGGTTCTTCTTCCATTCTTGTAGGTCTGTTATGACCAGAGGTAGCCTCTTTGTCTATCAACTTGCAAACTCGATCTGAGGTAACAGGGAGCAGAGCATTGTGGGTAGGATCTTGGCTCGAGGGTTTTTGGCTGACACGAGCTTGGTATAAGGCCGGCTCAGTTCCAAGGATGGAACCAATAACCCATCAGTAATGAATGAACAAAGATCAACAACACAGATGGAACGTTATGGTAAGGCATAACTTATTTTTCCTTCAAGTGGGTGTTTTGCAGATGTGTAGAAGGTTACATGGGATGGGATGTTTTGAGGTTTTGCAGGTGAAGAAAAAGTTCCCCCATCAAAAGTCTGAAAGAAATAGAGCAGAGTGAAGGTGCTTTAAGGTAGTCTACATAGCACATTGTAAAACATGCCCTTAATTTTATTTTTGAGAAAATGCTGTAGTCTTTCGAGCTGAATTATCCGTTTAGACCAGTACATATTGAAAAGAGCATTATGTTCTATTACAGGTCTGATAAGGGAAGAACAGAAAGGGATAATAACTTCCCTTGACCTTAAACATATACTCCCAGTAATCAATCTTAAATGAAAGGATTTCCTAATGACAGAAGCAACATAGTGGTTAAAGGGGGTCTATATTACATACTCAAAATCTATCTTCATCAAATACAAATTCAACATCTAAACACCGAAACATACTTCAGCCAACTGCAAAATCTTTCCCATGGTAAGGAAATACTTGCCCCCTAGCACAGACCACACTAAATCAAACCCACCCAAGTGGGGGCTTCACGGCCCACATCTCTGCACCCTCCACATACCCCTAACTATATATACCAACTCCAAGATCGCACTGCAGTGGGGAAAAGGGCAAAGGTGTGGTGCTGGCCAAGTGCTTCCTAACTCTGGGAAAGATTTTGTGGTTTGCAGAAGTGAATTTTGGTGTTTAGGTGTTGATGAATTCATGTTCAAGGACGATAGATTTTGAGTAAGTAATATAGACCCGATAAAGAATAGCTCTTTGTCAATGAACATGCACCGATGTCAAATAACTGTGCAAAGTTTCAAAGAAGGTCATCTACATGGTAGTTGCATGGGTGCTCATATTAGAACATTTATTGATATTTAGTTTAAAACCATTATCCTGACACCATTTATTTGTGTGTGTTAGACCGTCCTGGAGAATCTGTGAGTCAGTTGCTGATTTTATGATAACTGCTGAGCTGGCAATCATCTTGCCAATCAGCCTTCACATCAGAGAAGTAAATACTAAAGAGGAGTAGGACAAGGAATGGTCCCTGAAGGCACCGCTAATAACTCTTTTCAATGAGAGCATGCCTCCTACACTAATAAAGCATGGTTTGTTACTGAGCCAGTTTGCTATTCAGTGGGTTATGTAGGGGCGTTATATTTAGACTGATTATCTTATTTATGATACCAGAATGTGAGATGGTCTCAGAAGCCTTTGCCAGGTCAAGGTAAACAGTGTACACTGTGTATCCAAAGCATTGTTGAGTTGTTCAAATAAGTCTATGTTTCGGAGGCAGGATCTGCCTTAAATGAACCCAGACTGATTTGGGTCAAAGAACTGTAGACTGCTGATATTCTTGTTAAAAAGTTTTACTGTTGATGTTCTTGTTAACTCCTACAGTGACTTACTCCATTGCCTTATAGTCATGGCTGGTTAGGCTTTTATGTCTGTAGTGACCAGGCTGAGTGGTGGGTCCTCCCTTGTAGAGTGGGATTAGTTCTCGACACCTCAGGCACAGATCTGTTGCAGATGTTGAGATTTAATAGACTTAGCAGTGAGTCTGTAAGGCTGTGTTTGGTATGACAAGAAAGCAACCTAGCAAATTTTCTGGACCCATGCAGCTAGTGTTCCTGGCCTTGGGGAGTGCTCATATGACTTGCTGTAAGGTAATCTAGGGCGGGGTGTGGACATGCTAACATGTGGGGAGGTTAGGGGGAGATAAACAGGGCTTTTTTCTGATGGTACGTACCGGTATGGTGCACCGGCACCTCAAACGTGACAGCTAGTCGTGGCATTGACTACATATTTTATATATATATATATATATATATATATATATATATATATATATATATATATCTAGGACGTTTGCTTGACTGAGCAAACGTCCGAATCCATAAAACCCGAACACACTTTACCGAAAGCACTTTTATCGAAAAACGCTTTCGTTAAAGCGTGTGACCAAAAAAAAAAAAAAAAAACTACATTTACATTTTAGCAGGGGGGCTTCGCATCCCCCCTACTTTAGTATTCTCCCTCAGAGACTGCACTACAGTGGAGAAAAGGGAAATTTCCCTTACCCGCACCGTAGTACAGCCTCGGCAACAGTCATACTTATGCAAAAGTGCTTCTTCGGTGAAAAGTACTTTTGTGTAAGTATGCCCAGCCATTTGGATTTTGGTTGTTTGCTCAGTTAAGCAAACGTCCTAGATCCATATATATATATATATATATATATATATATATATATATATATATGTGCATGTGTGTGTATATATATATATATATATATATATATATATATATATATATATATATATATATATACACACATATATATGCTGTAGCATAGACTAAATCCAGGCCTGCTGAATCTAGCTTTGTTTGTATGCTTGTTGTTTGTTAACTTATTTCCCTGAAATTCTAATTTCACCTAAAACTCGGCTTTTCAGCACTTCTGTGGATCCCTAGTGATATCTGCATTGCTTACTGTACTTATTTCCTTGTTTCACTTGAAAGAAGGTTACTGTTTGTTGTTTTTGCATTTAAGTTACCTGTAACACATTGCATTTAAGTTACCTGGCACTTATTCACTAAGTCAGCACTAAAAAATTAAAAGCACTACACCCTCACAAACTCCCCTTGAGTACCTTGTTCCCCATTGGCCCTTTTTTTCAATTATAAAGGAATTCCCAATACTATTCTAGCATGTCCGTAGGTCAGTTGTCAATCTCCTCTCTGGTCCAGCTGGTGAATCTGGGAATCTTGAGGCAATGTTACAACTGCCTCATGCACACAGACAACCCTCTCCTCCTCCCAACAAATTCCAACACATGTGAGAGATGCAACCATATAGCCAAACTGGAGGCTAAGCTCTCTCAACTCAGTACTGGCGTAACCAGTCAGGAGGAGAAGGAAACCACACTCACTACAATTCAAGTCTCACATAGACCTACCACGACATCAAACCAAACACATAAACACACCAAAACATACTCGAAGGCTCTAAATAAAAATCTGCCTAAGCAGCAGAGACCTCCAAAGCAGACACCCAAGCAACCGCTACCCCAAAACAAAACACGTGCAACACATAGCTCACAAAGCCAGTGTGCCGAACAGTCACAGCCCTTAAGGCTAAACAACACACCTGATACACTTGTAATAAGTGACTCTATCGTCAGGCACACTGACGTCCTGCTCACCAGGCTGAACAAGGAGAAGGTCACGGTGAGCTGCCTGTCGGGCCCTAGGATCCGCCACATAACACAAGCACTCAGGTCACTCCAAGGCAAGTACAAATATGATTCAGTCATTGTCCATGCTGGTGTGAATGACCTGAGACATACCTCCCTGGACTACATGAAAAGAGACATAGAGGAGCTCTCTGAGCATGTAGCCCAGGCTGGAATGACCCTGACCTTGAGTAGCATCTTACCCTCACCAAGAATGATGCCACAATATGAAGACAAGATGATCAATTTCAACAATTGGCTTAAGTATTGGTGTCATTCAAAGGGGATCCAATGCCTGTCAGCCTGGGATGACATGCTCGACAAGCCACGATGCTTCGCTAGGGATGGCTTGCACCTGTCACCCCTGGGCTTTTGGATATTGGCAAAGGCTCCTGCTACCCCCATAGTGCCTTTTTTAGGCAAGGCTCAAAAGACAAACCCACCTCCATAGGTATCACAAGGGATAAGAAACTAAGAGTAATGCTACTCAATGCCAGAAGTCTAA